>NC_081347.1:1994500-2147909 GCF_029784015.1 Lycium ferocissimum
GTTGCTAAGCTGTTACTCTTTTATATGTTTTGATTTTTATTTTGTAGCTCAAAGAAAGCTTAAAAATTTGATTATTTTGGGATAAACGTGCGACGCACGTTTTCAAAAGACTAAGATACGATTAAAAGTACAGCTTCGAGTGAATACGGTCGTCTTTGTTAGAGAGCGTTTTACCCTCAGTGTGGAACTTTCCGGTGCGAATCCGGATTTAGGCAGCCCAATGAGGATGCCAAATGCTGGGTGGGAAACCAAAAGAAGAAAAGAACCCTAAAAATTGAGTCCATCGAATCCTAAAGATTAAGTCCATCACATTTAAATACTGAGTCTTGTCTTTGCCCAAAAGCAGGCTTCTTGAGCCAAATTTATTAGGCACTAGGATTTAGTTGTAACAGAATAAATTGATAATACCAAAGCAAACATTATCATGCTACATAGCATTAGCAACTAGCAAGCTACAAGTAATGAAACAAAATATACAAAAAAGATGAAGCTTAAATTGCTGTGGCAAGAATGATTTCTGCTGTTACAACGTGGCATCCTTAACAGGGAGATACTCACTTCTAAAATACCTTTCCGTGCTCTACGTTGCTTGTCAATCGGACTCTCCAAAAATTGCACTATAGATATGCAATTTTTTGATTCATGTATAACTATAATGTTGATCCTCCACATTGGAAACTTAAGCATTAGTTTTTGAGCCCATGATCCGAACCCCCTTATCAAATGTTCTGCTCCGGTTTCCGTGCTCTTTCGTTTGCTTTTAAAGAGTCCGAACAATATTAGATTGTATACAACGTGAGAATTAGAAGTAGAACTTGAAGAGAGTTATATTCATCTTCATTTTAGTGGAACAAGATTTACAAACAACCAAAGCTACAACAAAATACAACAAGAATTACATGAAGGAAGTGGAAAACTCAAGTTGATTCATTGATCAAGTACAATTTTTGACCATCAACAATCATATCTACATCAAGAATTTTACCAGCATCTTCTGATAATATACAAGAGCCCGACGGAATATCGAGTTGTTCTGACGCTGTTGTAACGAGCCCCTCAATCGTCTGAGGTATCCATAGGACAACACCATGTTTTCTCAAATCTTTGGACTCCCATGGATGGAAAGGAAACACAGTGCATTTCCTCGGACGCAATTTGTCTGTCATTGCACCAAAAATATGTCAAGCTACAAGAATTGAATACCAAATAGACTATATTGTTACATTGGGGATTGTTAGAAATATAAAATATATCCACATAGGATATATAAGTACATCCAAAAGGGTTATAAAGGTCTTGAACTGCTCCGTTTATTGCCTTAATGTTTTAGAATAGATATTCAGTTTCTTTCACATGGTAGCAAAATTATCCAAAATTTGGTAAGTTCGTTCACACAAGTTTCGTTCTGTATTAGGAATTTATGAGGCTTTGGGTTGCATGGTCAGATCAAATCCTTCAAAGAAGAGTTTAAGTTATCTTGCAAGATGACAGAGTTGTTCAAGCAATACCTGAGATCTCATGTGGAAAATCAGGAAATTCAGATAATTGAGCAGATTTTGCTTCTTCCAGAATACCGATCATTTGCTTGTTTCCACTTACTCTAGCTTCATCAATTGGAGTATTTCCCCATCTGAAACATGACAAAGATTTAGCTGCAAAACTTGCAATCTGAGAGTATAGTGCACAATACTGCTTGTACAGTTCATATTTCAAAACAAGAGCTACTGGGATGTTTAAACAACAACAACTGCGCCATCGTATATGAATCCTCACTGACCATAGTTTTTCATTTAAGCTCAACTCAAGTCATTAACTTTTGTATGCACGTAATTAAGAAATAAGCAAAGAAACTAAACCAAGTTTGAGGTGAAATCAATTTTCCTCAGTCATATGAACCATGATCAGATGATCTTGCAGAAAACAAGGCAGTTAAGGTTGAATTCCGATTAACTAATTACTATCCAACCAAGGTCATCCATGATACTCCCTCTGTCCCACTTATGTGAAGGAGTTCTCAGTACAAGGATCAACAACACTGAATTTGACTATGAATTCGGCTATAGATTCTTCAAAAAATTTGTAAAAAAAATTGCGTATTTGGAAACTACTCGAAAACCTTATGAAAATTGTGCTCGCAGAAGGTGGCATGCTCTAATATAGGATTGTGTACTATTCCAGGGAAATTAATTCAATAAGATAGCAATCAAGATTAAACTGGTACCTGTCTTTTGAGAAAACAGAAGCACCAGCTCCCAAAAGCAACTTTGCCATTGGGTATTGCCCTTGTGAAGAAGCTAGATGGAGTGGCGTTCGCTGATCATAGTCTTTGGTGTTCGGATCAACACCATTGGACAATAGCCTTCGTAATAAATCTGAATCCCCCTTTGCTATCACCATACACAAGAAGCTACCAGCATTGTCAATGTTCAACAAGGCTCCTCCTTTAACAAGTAATGAAGCAACGCCATCATGTCCACCCTTTATTGCTTCAAGCAGGGGAGTGTTGCCAAATTTATCTATATGGTAAATAGCAACATTAAATATTTGCACGAAGTCACGAACAAGGGATTGTTGCAGGTGAAGTAGACTCGTTTGAGAAATTTACCTGGAGCATTGATATCAACGCCTTCTTGGATAAGATAAAGAGTTATGTCTTCATAGCCTCTTGATGCTGCAAGATGCTGTGAAACAACAAACATTGATTAGGAGAAATTTGCAGTGATCAAACTTCAGTATTCATTTAGAATTGTTTGATTTGTGTATATTTCATTTGAATAAGCTCATACCAGAGGTGATCTTCCATCATAATCTTTCTTGTTCGGATCAGCTCCAGCTCGAATTAGACTCTTCAGCTGGTGCAAATCACCATGATACGCGGAACTATTCACTTTCAAAGCAAGCTCTGCCTCATGCTTCCCAATATGGAGTGCGATATCCGACTCTAGTTGCTTCACACGGAGATTAGATTCTTTTCCCTGTCATTTAATACTATTTAGACTCATCGAATCCATAACTAGTGCAAAAGCACTTCATTTCTGAAAGTCCTTGCCATTTTCTAATGCTGCTCATACTAAGATAGGAAAATGCGAGTAGGTAGATGGCATGGGAGCGGTTTAACTCATAATTCACTTGATGCTATTATGAATGTCAACTGAATGTTGTACTATTGTAAGTAAATTGTTCCCCCTTATTGATGAAGTAAACCAGATAGTTATATGAGTGAAAGAAAACAGCTTTTAAAAAAAGAAGTAATAAGGTTGGGTCTCATTTCCCTTACCTGTAGTAAATTACTCAAGATTCTTCTTCCATCATGAAAATAAATCTCTAAGATATTGGAAAATGACTGCTTATCGATACGTAAGAGCCTGCATAGTTCACAAACACGAACTGTATATGGCTGAGGAATGTTGCAAACGATGGAAATGTCTCCGAATGAGCTGTTAGGCTCAAGAAGTGACACTGTCTCTTCTGATCCGTCCTTCGCTATACCGATTTCCTCCTGGATTTGAAAAAAAAAAAAAATACAATGAGTCTTGCCTTATTAGGAAAACATAAAGAGCCGAGCAGGTGTAATTGATTGTAGAATATCGTACCAGAACGCCATGACAGACAAAATAAAGCTGGTCCACTACATTCCCTTGTTCCATTATCACTTCTCCGGGGAGGAAAAATTCTTCGTGAACTCGAGTTACCTGCAAATTTAACAGTATGTGAAATCAGTGATACACTCTCAGCTAGTTTTCTTCAATTCCAATTGTGTCCCGATCAAATCTCAAAAGCAAACAGAAATGTATGAAGAAGCCTTGCATTTCAAAGGGCATACACTATGAATGTTCCGCGAATGAATAATCGTAAAAGAAATTACTTACGACTTGACTTATGAATTCAGAGGAACAGCCTTTGAAAAGTGGAACATTTTCTATGTAAGACTGATATAAATTCTGAGATATCTGCAGAAAATGTTGGAAGAGTTTGTCATGGAACTACCAATGGTGCATCAGCAATAATAGTGAAAGTTCCCAGATAATCTCGAGCTCATTGATTATGAAGCAAATTTTACATTTTCTTACATCAAGATTTTTCTTTCGTATATTTACCTTGGCACGGATTGAGATTGGAATGTCTTGGAGAACAGCTGCATCAGTGTAAGCGCTTTCATATTGTAATCGCAAGTGACCTTTTATTTGACTACGGATATCCCTTCCGAGTCTATTTCTGTTCATATATTTCAATAGATCCGTCGTCTTATCCCTGTATCGTTCAGTTTTTGATCCTTTCACGATTAGAGCTGTCATGTTACCGATCAGATAAGCACCAAGAATCATATCAAAAGAGACATAAATCATGACAAATATCATTTCCCTCAAATTGACTGCATGTATATCTCCATAACCTGTAAGATAAATATGTTATCTCAAAATTATTAGTAAGATGAAATTGCTATACAAAGTCAATAAAAAATCAATAAGATTATGAAGGGGACCTTAAAGACTAGCACTTGCAATGAGGGACGAATAAACTTACCAACAGTTGCCATAGTAACAATGGCAAAATACATAGAAGTAACGTATCGCGTCCATAGATCAATATCTCTAAAGTTTGAATAACTGTAATCTCCCAATTTCAAACTACCAATCCATGTGTAACCTTCTTGCTGTTCAGACAGCGTAGTTGCTAAGTAGTAAAAGATGCAGGCAGCTGTATGTGTGCAGTATAGTTCTACGGTGATCAGTTTAATGATCCTTGTGAAGAGGTAATTGATCCGAATATCTTTCTCCATCTTCTGGAAAAAGTAAGTAATTCTGCGTGCCCTGCTCAACCGAATCCATAAGAGGTATCTCACTTCCTCTTTGCTGCCAACAGCCTGATTAATTCATATTTCACAGAATTTGTTAAAAGAGCTAAGAAATATGTAGAAAACAACTGCTAATTCAACATGCTTCCGCCATAATATTTTCATTTTGTCAAGGTATCTTGGAGGGAAACAGCATATTACTCCATTTATCTCAATTTATGTGACACTCAATGTCTTAAAAAAAAGGGTTGTCTTTCTATATTCAAAAACAATTTAACTTTAAACTTCACATTACACTTTTAATGAGATGATTTTTAGCCGCCTAACATATTGGTCATGCAACAAAATTGAGACGGAGGGAGTATGAAACTTAAGTTTAAGATGAATGCTTTCTAAATAAGTCAAGAATCAGAAACACATTGGTCATGCAACAAATTAAAGCAGCTTTGTAAAGAGGGAGCTATTGTAAGAACACAGCTCCCTCAATTTTCAATGTATGCGACACTCTTTCCTTTTTGGAACTTCCCTGAATGTTTGACATCATTTTACTAACAACATTATTTTATACAGTTTAAACATTCATCAATCGAGATTCATTTAATCATTCAAATTTACTAACAACTCAACCATTACATTTATACTTTCTTTCACTACCACTGAAATAATACACTAAAAAATGTCAAAGATCTTAAACTCCATATCAAGTCAAAAACTGTCAAAAGAAATGAACGAGGTACCTTATAAATTACATCCCAGGGCATGCAACTGAGAAAATCCATAATAAAATGAGATTTTAAGTACCTAAAATTAAACCAAAGGAAAGTCAGCTAAACTACTAAAGCAATAATAATTTTTTGTTGCATAAAGTGAAAAGTAGGAGGGAAAATTAAGAGAGTACTGACCGAAGAGCGATAGGGGTTCGTTTGTACACCATCTTGTAAGTCTGACTATCTCTATATGCAACAAAGAATTGCAGGACTATATCCACAAGAAATACTATTTGACCACAAATGTCTAAGAGAAATAGTTTCCTTGGTAATCCATTGAAGAAGGCAAACTCCATTGGTGTGAAAAATGATGAATATATTGACCATATAAGGATAAAATTTTCCCACATCCTGTACCACCTGCATTGAATTTTTATCTGTTAATGTTACCAGATAATCTTGAAAGTACATTAGAATTTAAAAACACAAGAAGCTTGTCATAAAAGTAGCACTGAGTGGAAGTTGGTTAGTACTAACTTATGCACACATTATAACTAGTAAAACTTATGTCTGATCACAGCAGAAGTTTTGCCTTGAGGATTTTCTTTAAAGAATTTTCTAAGCGAGGTCAAAATTTCAAGACTACCCCTTATCGAGGATACTTTTACAATTCTTGCTCAGGTACAACTTTTTACAAGGGCGAAGTGCACAAATAGTCGCTTTTTGGGCCTTTATAGACAAAATTTATGAAGTTTTTAACATTTAGTCGCATCAGAATCAACTTCAAACATGCGACTCTCAAGTTGAAATTGCAAGTCTAAAGTTTCCAAATTCAAACTGTCGCGTTCGAAATTGGCCTTTGCCAAAACCTAAAAGTTTGAATGAAATTCAAATGCATACATTTGGTCTGAATTTAAACTCTGGCAGAGTCCAACTTTAGCAAAAATAGCACAGAAAATTGGGGATTCAAGAGTAGAAAGCAAAACCATTTAATTTCAGATTTAAAATAAAATAAAATATACATATTTAACAATTACATAAAATACATCACCATTTTAATTCAAATTAATATTTTTAGAACATTTACAAATATGTTCTAGTTCAAATTTGTTAAGAGTCCAATTATTTTGTACTATTTTCAAAAGTAAAAATATCCTTTTTGAAAATGGAACTTCAGCCTCCAGCTTGACTAGTGGCAAAAGAAAAATATAATTGATGAGAACTTAGGTATTATGGCTAGTCATTTCCATTCTCTCTTTTCTTTTCCTTCACAATTTCGACCATATCCAATGTCATTAATCAGTTTCCTCTTTTTAATTTTCCAACTTCATCATTTAATAGTTAAGCAAAACCAAGTTTAGTTGCACGCTTTGAAACAAAAAACACAAAATAAGGTCTAGTTGCACCGCAAGTAGCACGCAGATAAAAAAAAAATTATGACCATAGTGTTCGGACTAACTAATTTGCGCGTATTCCAATTATTTTATCGATTATTTACTATTTATCACCAGCATAGATATCGAGTAATCCTGTTCACCAAAACTTAAAACAAAAGAAAATCACCTAATATTTTTGTTGATACAGTACTAGCTAGCTATTTCTTAAATAATTATTAATATTTTTGTTGATACAGTACTAGCTATTTCTTAAATAATTATTATACTATGTTACTATACTAGCTATGTCTTGAATAATCATGTTAAGATCCACTTAAAAACGCTAGTACTTCTTCAGAAACCTCAAAAATTAGTCCTAATTCTCACTATACCTGTGCATTCGCATTTACAAACATCGCGCTAGTCATATTTGGAGTAATGTGTGTGCATGTGTGTAGTCGGTCACCCGTTTCAATAAGCGGTGGAGTCAAAATTTTCAATAAAAATATTCAGAATATAAAAAATACACACAAAAGCACCTAAGAGGAATCGATATCTAATATATATAAAATTAATTTTATCCACGTATATACAACGTAATTTTCCGGTGTATGAATCCGGATCCTTGCGCCTCTAGCTTGCTCCGCCCTTTTACCCCATCCGTTGTCCCGTATCTACTTTGAGGCTCTGACTAATCCAAATTCTCATTATAAATTAATCATCATAGGGGAAACACACTCTTTACCAATTTTTTATTCATTCTTAGAACTCGAACTCAAAACCTTTAATTAATGGTAGAGGAATGGATTGATGGTATTTTCAATCTATCATATCTCACTATGAATTTCCAGTACAACTATAATAATAAAAAGAACAAGTGTGATAAGGTGTGATACATTTTGAAGATGACAATTTTCGACGGTTGCTTTCAGTTATACAGATGAACATGATATATATGGTCCAGCTGATGATTATGTGGCAGATACAAAATTACACAAATAAAAAAGAAGAATATGTATAGTACAATCCTCCATTACATGTTATTATTTGGACTTTATCTTAAGCTGCAATTTGTCCACTTGACAAACTAATTAATTAGTCTATTCATAGACAGTTGAGACAACGTAACGTCTCTCTTATCGTATTAATAAGTAATAACCAACTCATGCATGCCCTTCTGTAAGGGACATCGAGAGTCAACAAATTCTTAATTATAATAAAAGGGATTTAAGTTATATAATTTACAGTGTATAGTTTTTGTATATTTTATATTATTAGTATATAGAACTTTGATAACTGATAGTCAGCTGGTTGTTTCTAAAATTAGACTAAATTTAGAAAGTCGTCAAATTAAAATTAAATGTACTTAGTCGTAGGATAAATAAGACACAAAATAGCACTTATCTGTTCAATATATATCTAGCAATTTTACCCATATATTTGATCACGCATGATAAGAAATAAGTTATATAACTTATAATAGCAGCGATTAGTGAGTACCCCATGCTCTATATATTTTTGTTTTCCAACCAAATTTTCCAAATATAGCCAGGCCAAATTGTTCATAGAGGAGCGTGTGGTCAATATTGTTTACTACTTGAAACCTAATTAGACGCCACCGTATTCGGAAATATGTTGCTTATCTCCCTAAAAATAATCATTTAAGTTATATACGGGCATTATAAGCAGATAATTTATCATCAGTTTCATGTAATTAGCTACTTGTAGAAGGTATTATTCTATTTTTAAGTTGTCAGACTTGCTTTCAAGATTTAATTACTAGTTGTTCTAGGTCAATTTAACTTAGTGGTGTGAAAAATCTATATGTTTACAATGCAACCGTGCGCATAACTTAACAAACAATAAGTCCGCTAGCATTTTAAATATTCCATTTTCCAGTGTCATTAAGGGAAAATGAGAATGTTGGAACTAAAACTTTTAGTACTAAATATAGAAAGATGGTGACGATATTTTAAACATGCTAAGGAGGGAAGTAAGACACATAAATTGAAACTATTGAATTGATTGGACTATATGCATGTCATTAATTTACTAAATAAACTAATTATGCGTCCTAGTGGTTATAATGAAGTGGTTGAAAACTATAAGGTTTTAGGTTCAAATCTAACGAAAGTAAAAAATATTAGGTGGTTTCTTTCTAATTGTTCAAGTCTTGGTGGATAGAGTTACCCGATACATGTGTTGACGGGAGATAACAGGTACTCATTAGCCCATACATCACAATCATAAGGGAAAAAAAGTTGGCTTTAGATAACTATCTATATATAGTAAGTATGAACTTAGATCTCAAAAAGTAGTTAAATAACGGTTACAAGCTAGATATATAAAGTAAAAACTAAAGTTCTAATCCACATCCTGACTTCTACGTTTTCTCTTCTAATATAATTCACGATTCTTATTTCACAGGTTATAAAAAGAGATATTCTAAAAAAATGAAAGTGACATACTCACGTTTTCACCATTATTGTAGCATTACAGTAGAGAGATAAAGTTAACTAATTAGTACCTGTTTTCAGGATGAATAACGAAATGAGAGAGATCCTTAAGGCCATTAATAACACTTTGCCTGCTAATTTTCCGGCGAAACAAATCGATTCCAACGAGATCGTTTTCGATAAGTCGAAATCGACTTCCTCTAGAAGATTCCATCTTATCTCTCACATCTTCAACTTCATACTCTTCTCCTCCATTATTAATGTTCATCTCCACTTCTTCTGCTCTCCTCATAATCAATTCGACGTGTATATCGAATGTGTATATCGTACTAAGAAACTAAAATTTGAAGTTTTCGAATGTTTGTTTGATTAATTGGATATTGTATAATCTAACCTTTTCTAGAGAGTTCGAGTTTATATATGAATATGAATGAGAAAGTTTACAAAAAAGATGAGTTTTCACGAGAAATGATATTGTATATATGTATGTATAGAAAGAATTATGAGCCTGAGAATTATATTGTATGTATATATAGAAAGAGAAATGATGGAGAGATTTATGAGAGCTAGATTTGATGAACTGTTTGACAAGGAGGTGGATGGCTATTTATATGCAACTTAAAAACTCTACCACAACTTTTTTTAAATGTTTAATACTAGTCTAAATTGAAATATAGGAAAATGTGACACCACGTGTGTTTATGCGCCCACAAACACTTGACAAGTTAATTTTAATATTAATCTGCGGTCTAAAAACTACTCCTTTCATTTCAAAATAAGTATCTTTTAGCTCATGCACACCCCTTAAAAAACTACTCATTCTTATAAAATTAAGAGTATTTTTACCAACTTATCCCTAATTGATGCTTAGAAAAAGAAAAGTTATTTAATGATTCTTGATTATAAATAAGGATAAGTTTAGAAGAATAAGATTAATTTCTTCTTAAAATTCTAAAACGTCACTTATTTTGGAATAAAATAAAAAACCCAAAAGATACTTATTTTGGAATGGACGAAGTACTAATGATAGTAATTAATATTGCTGTTTCAATTTAATTAAAAATGATGTGAACAGAGATGCATCGGTACGAGAGGACCACTGAGATTTACTCATCATTTCCGTTTATCAAAATTGATTTACTTCCTCGATCTCAAATTTTTGGTCACTTTTTTGTTTTTACACACCCTTGAGAAATTTTCCGTCCGGATAAAAAAGAGTATCTATTTAAAAAAAATTCTTGGGTCAAAAAGATTGTCCACTTATCAAAACAAGAAATAATAAACCTTATTTTTTCAAATTTGCCCCTATTAAGTGTTATGTGATCAAATCTCAATGCCTAGTTAATTAGGCGAGTTTTTTACCTATTTTTTTAGGAGATAGTATTTCTTAAAAGTGCAAATGACTAAGTGGACATTTTTTTATCCGAGAGAGTATTAATTAAGAGGGATTTTTGACTAACTTTACCCTTATTTATGTCTAAGTTAGAATCTCTCTTCATTAAATGTTTATTCTATTTATGTGACATCTTCATTAAGGATAAAATTCTACTAAAGGTAAAATGAGAACAAAAATGCACCTTAAACTTTTAAAATGACAAATAATTTAATTGAAATTTAAGACAATTATTTTTTGTAATCACGGCAAATAATTTGAGAAGGAAAAAATAATTTAATAAGTTAACTAGTATTTCTCTTATACTAGTTGTACTATTTAATACTTTGGGATGTGCGAAGCAAAAACTATATCTGACATCGGTATATCCGGTCAACAAAGAAAATCATACCGCGAGTATATGATCTAATGATCAACAACGTGCGAAGAATTATGAGATTTCAGGTTTAAATTTTAGTGGAGATATAAATATTAGGTGAGATTTTTTCATCTGTTTAAGATTTAATGGACAAAAATATTTGATACTTGTGTTGTTGGGAGATAGCAGGTTCCCAATAAAATAAAATAGCCAAGGTATGCAGAAACTGGCCTGAACATTACCATCATAAATAAATAAATAAACTTACCCACATTTGGCATATATTTAAACCATACTACTAGTTTAAGATTGATGAACTACTGATAAATTAAGATAATAAATATATGTACTAGTATTAGTTAATTATAATTTAATAATAGTATTATATGTGAAGAGATCCGTATTTTTTTCCTTTCCAAGTTGCTGAAAAGTGGGTTACCATTTAACAAATAATCAAAGGATGAGATCAATTACTCCAATCCGAGCAAGCGGTCAAGTTGGCGAGCTGTCTAATGATGCAAACAAAAAGAGTTGGCGGCTTGACCGACTACTTTGCATGCAAGTTTTTAAGTTTACAACACTACAACAATAACAACAATGAAATCTCATAAAGTGAGATCTGAAAAGGATAGAGTGTTCCCAGAACTTAACCCTATCTTGGAAAGAGAGAGATGTTTAAAAGACTCTTTGGCAAGAGAGTGAATACAAAGAAGATTTAAAAAATGACCCTTAATCCTATCTTAGGAGGTAGAAGATTTTTTACGGTAGACCCTGGACAAGAGCAAGCAATTAAAATCAATAAGTCATGGCAAAATACTATAAGAAGCATGATAGAGCAGTTTGAAAAAAGAAACAATAATTACGATAAATTAATACGATAATTAAAATACAAGAAATGAAAGATATATAATAGCATAAATCAATGAATAAGAAACTACAAATACAATGCGACTAGTATAAGTTTACAACACTGATAGTGTATAATATTTTATATAATTATCAACGGAGAGAGTATTATATAGATCACGCATGCACGCAATATTAAGATATATGTTTGACAGTAATTGTACATATATTTGTATTTTGTATGTTTGAGTTTGACATGTTCAAATTACTACTTTGTCCTTGGTTAGTAAAACAATTAGTATATTATTCACTTATTTCTAATAAATCAATTGGCCAACTTGGTTTTCGAAAAATCTAATTATGTCAGAAGGTATATATATGTATAAAACAAACGGTGACGATGTTGTTATTATTTGACTTGCAAATCAAGTGTTGGATTAATTTTGCGATACACAAAAATGTGGTGTATATTTGTTGCAAAAATAAAACAAAAACTAGGCAAATCAGTTATCGAAGTTGAGGGTTTGTCCACTTAATTAAATGGTCTACATATTTCTAAACCACAATGGGTCTCCACTAAGATTAATTAGTGGGAATTAATTATAGAAGTAAAGCTAGACTTTGTTCAAGCTGTGGTGTCCATATATTGTTACATTATCCCAAAGAATATTAATTATCATTAAATTATAAGTACAATAAAATTTCGACTCTAAACAATCGATGGATTGTGATGGAATTACGAACCACAACATTCAAATCCCGAATTTGCTCCAGCAAGAGTTCTAGTCCAGTGGTAAGTACTCCTTCACACTTAACTAGAGGTCTTCGAGCTTTAATTTGGGTATGGAATCGCCATTGTTATAGCTAGGGAGTGCTTTAACCCCCCACCCACCCAAACTCCCCCTCCCCCCCCTCCCCCAAAACCCCACCCCCAATGTGGTACTTCTTGGCTTGAATTCAGATTTAATTAATCGGATTTTAATGCGGATACCGGACACCGAGTGATAAATCAAGAAATTAAGATCCCGAATCCATTTTTAATAATATATTAGGTAGTTTACCTGTATTTGTGTTATGCGGAATGTAACAAATACCCTATACCCTATAGAATTAGTCAAAATATAAGCAAGTCGATCCGAATATCACGTTTATTGGGAAAAATATCATAGGCAGTATACCATGGAGAGAAAGAAAAGCTAAAAGAATTGGCAAGGGACCTAACTGCACAGCCATGTTGCTCCTTGGACATACTTGTATAATCATTGAATATTTGATAAAGTTCATGATCAGGAATCTAGCATTTTTCCAAAAAAACAAATAAAGATAAGAGCATGGACATGAGGAATTCTGTGTTATTACGTACGCAACCATAATATAATATTCAACTTATTTTGGCTTTAAGTAAAGTGATCACTTGGTTGTAACAAAACAAACATAGACAAAAATTTAATGTAGGCATTTTTGTCAGTAATATTTTCAGGGGTCAACCACATTTCACATGAAATTAGTTGTTATACATATGGACTTATAGGCGGAGGCAAATGTTATGGATTCTAAATTCTAGAGAATAGTAATATCAGATTATATTAGTAACTTAATTAATTCTATATTTACTTTTTTTAATAAAAATATAGTGTTCGGATTAAAACTATTGAGTTCGACTGAATCCGTAGATAACTTTCTAGTTCCGCCCTTTGTATGGACTGTGTAGTTTTATGGCGTTAATTTACATGAGTAGTCTTTTTAAAAAATTAAAGCCGCTTTTGGATGGCGGATTTCATTTTATTGCATCGATATTATTTAATTACTATTTTGTAGTAATGAAAACGTCATTTCACTATGCCTAGTAATACAGAAAGTTACTAACCATTTTTTATAATAAAAGTCACGCAACTTTGTATAGTATCAAGTAAAATTGCTAGTTATAGTCACGTAAAAGAAGGTGAAAGATAGTTTGATGAATATGTTTTGCTTAGGTAAAGTCGAATGATCTTTTAATTTTGTTATAAAACTAATTTAATGACTTTAATTTAGGCAATAAAGTCACACTTAAATGATCATTCATGTAGTTAACCCTAGTTTTATTTAAAGCTATTATTCATTTGGGTCCTTCAATTTCTATTTATCCTTTGAAATATAATCAAACACTAAAATATGTTTCTCTTCAACAAGTCTCTGTTCGAACAATTAGCTAGAAAACCAAGTGCACTTATCTTATGAATTTATATATGATTAGCTTGAACACGCAAGTATAAAATAATAACATCATCTTATTGCTAGACTTAATATTATTAATTATACTCCACATCAGGCCTTAATGGAGAGTGATGTTTGATATATAACTTTTGCTTAACAACTTTAATTAGTTCTTCTAATCTCAAAGGTTATTTTAACGCCACTTCTAATAAGGTATTTGATGTAGTCGTCCATTACTTCTAAAATGTAATATGTATTAAATAAATATAGAAAATAAAACATAAGAAAGAAAACACTAAACTTTTTATAAGAGCAATTAATTAAAGAATAGACAAAAGAAGAAGCTGGAAATGGTGAACCACACATATGAACTCTCAGCTAATGGGGATATATGAAGGCATAAACCACTAACTGTAATACTTTAATAAGCATAAAATTTAAAACTAGTGATCCTCTATTATGTCTTATTTAAAAACATAAGACAGAGAAAAAATGAAAGGTCTAAACATTAAAGCAATATATTGAAGAATTGAGGGGGGGGGGGGTGGAACAAGCAACATAAATGGTGACTCATATATATGAGCTTGCTAATGGGAATATATAATTATAAAAGCATATAAACCACTAACTGTTATTCTTTAATGACAATAAGTTAAACCTCAAAATAAATTCTGTTCAATGTATATTAATTATAAAATAAATAGACAAGAAGATAGAAAGGATCTAAGCATTTTAAAACAAATTGAAGACTCCAAAAAAAAAAAAAAAAAAAAAACCTTCCTCCACCCTTAACTAGATATCTCGACCACTATTTAAAAACAATGCGAATTGACTTGGAAATATGGGATTATCGATGGAAACTCTGTCGAAAATGTTTCCGACGAGACAATTTTCGACGATTCCACCAGAGAATTGTGTTTTTTAACAGTGGCATTCGAGCCTTATTGAGAATGAAGAAATTCTTGATATGGAGCCGTGCATCCTTTTATAGGCTTTACGCTATGGAAATCTAGATTAATCAGACAAACACGACAGGTTTCAAATTCTAAATGGTTATTTATAATTTTTTTTTTTTTAAAAAAAAAAAAAAAAAAAAAAACCTCAAACCACAAATGAGCTCTATGCTAATGGGAATCTATACGGAGGCATAAACCACTAACTGTTATATAAACTTTAAAAACGATCAACCTCAAAGGTCTTTTAGTTAATGGTGATGATGTGCATTGTGCAAACCCCACTTAACTGTCTAAAAAACCAAGTAGTAATGCAGTGTTAAACCCACTTAACAATTTAATTTGAGTAATGCTTAACAGCCATATACAGATGATGCTAGCTAGCTAATTTATTTGTTCAAGCTGGCCTAACAAGGTTTTGGATTGTAGTGCCAACATTATGTTGTTTTAATGCAACATTAAATCTTATATACACTAATTGTTATAATGTCAAAGAATTTTATAGGATACTATCCAATAGTCATATAATTGGATTTTTTAAAACGTATATAGTTTTGAAAAATTCAATTATATGATTATTGAGTTCAATAATTTTTCTCTGTTGTATCGAGTCCCGATAAAAGTTGGGAAGAGAATGTTGAAGAGGGAAAAGTTTTGTTAGATTAGGAACATGCATTTAGATGGCGATATGTAATATTCAATATGCATGTAACTAGTTCAAAGTTTATTATTTGGTGGAAATTTTAAATGGCCCAAAATTATCTCTATATAGAAAATACTCCATTCGCTTTTACTTGTCATGTTCACGTTTCGCTTCTCGATAGTCAATTTGACTAATCCCCAAAGTCAAATTGAATTAGATTAATTCAATATTTTAAAATTAAAATTTAGATGTTCAAAAACTATACGAAAAATACTATAAGTTGCAATTCTTCTCATATTAATATGATTAAAAAAAATATCTTAAAAAATGGGTCAAAATCCATATAGTTTTATTCTACAAAAAATGAAACGTAAAAAATAAAAGTGAACGGCAAAAGTACACACTTAAATCATATGGTCATGGAATTTCCAACATAGAAGTTTATTCACTGTTATCCCCTTTTCCATGACCCTCATGCAAAGCCACAAAAAGGCATAAGCTCTTTAATGTAAAGTTCTATAAGTTGTGGTTCACGTACTCCTAAATTTTAAGGTAATATGAATATCTTTTGAGACACTAGTTGGCCAGTGAGCAAAGTAACAAAAACAATATTTGCTTAATCAATTGTTAGTAAAATTTTGAAAAGCAAAGCAACTTATTAATAAAAAAAGAGTGTGCTTGGGAAAAAGTGGAACAATTTTAAGGTCAGATTTCGAACTCACAAATTTAAAGAATTTTAAATATTAAACCCATTATATTTAAATTCTCGATCTATTTCTACGCTAATTCTTATTGCACGTAATCATAAAATCTCGCCTAAATGTTGGGATTTAACGAATCTTTTTTGAGTTGTCACAACTTAGTCGCAGTGTACTTTTAATTTATTTCCAGTTCTAAAAGAGTTAATTAGAAAGAAAAAAAAAAAGGTAGTTGCTCCTATTTAGTTTGTCCTATTTAAATAGTCGAAGTGTGTGCAAGTTGGCCCTGAAAAGTTTTATTTCTTACTATAAATGTGAACACTATGATATTATTTAATTTATTTGTCTGGTTGTTGTTTTATTACCAAGGCAAACCAGACCAAAAACAGTAAACTGACTTTTCAAATACCATTTATCTATATTTCTTTTATCAATATCTTTAAGTTGTATTGTTTTTATTGGTATTTTGGCCAATCCATTTCCTTTCTCTGTCTCTTTTGAGTTGCCCATCTTATGGTTGACCCCTAAGATTATATATAATGAAAAGCCACAGGTCGTTTTATCTTTGAAAATAGACCAATAGAAATCTTGGTCGGCTTATCAAGTGGGATTTTAATATTAATTATTATCATATGTTAGACAACTAGCAAACAAGCACTTGAAAAGTTATCAAATAAAAAACTTCATTTTCTGAATTCCACTTTGAGGTGAATATTTGTTTAATAACGTATCAAAGTCATTAGTGGTATGCGAGTTTTCTGAACTCTTAACACTTGTTAGCCAATGAGCAAAGTAACAAATTAAATTATATTTGTTTAACTAATTGTTGAAAAGTAAAGCAACTGATAAAAAGTTTGCTTGGATAGAAGTGGACCAATTTTAAGGTAAATGATATGACAAGGAAATGAGTCATTGTTGTATAATGTTTTGGCAGACATGATGTTACCACTTCTTGGGGGGGAAAATTAAGAAGCAGGTTTAATTTTGAACCAAAATGGAATAGTAAAGAGTGGGTTTTTGTCGAGATTTCTCGTTTTGTTTATGTGGATTTCCCAATATAATAAAAACTTGTATACCCTAACTATTTCATTTCTTGGACCCAGAAACAAAACAATTATCTTTAGGACTTCATAATATCGGAGAGTATGTTGTATTGTTAAGGCACCACTAAAGGTTGTATTAGGATGATAAAAGTAATGTTCCATCCTTAATCATAAATATCGAGTCATCCTTAAAATTCATGACAATGACTATTTTCAAAGACATGCTCCAAGAGTGGCTAGTGGGCTCCTATAATTAAAAAAATGGTAATCGTTTTCAGGTTTTCAAATTTTAAAGGTGAAGAAACTTCATTAGATATGTCACAAAATTTCACCTGTAATTTTCAAGAAAGCTCCAAGAGTGGCTAGTGGTTATTTTTAGAAAATGGTCGTAAGGCCCAAATTGGCTAGGACTATTCTACCCCAAAGTGACTTCCTATGCAAATTTGAGTTAATCTAGCCCCATAACGGATATGAAATACCGGGTGAAAAACCAAAAAATGTGTGGTTAAAGCAGACCATAATTCTCTGGCTTGAATTTGAGTTAATCTAGCCCCATAACGGATATGAAATACCGGGTGAAAAACCAAAAAATGTGTGGTTAAAGCAGACCATAATTCTCTGGCTTGACTATCAAACACCTTCTAATCCGAAGACCCAAGACCCTTTAATCTTAACCTATATAGAGCAACACTCTTACCTTTTTGGAACGTTCTAGGTTGGCAGTTGCTTGATATTATTTCATGTTTATATAATGTTTACATCTTTCAAGAATACGAATTCATGAAGCTCTCCAAAATATAAATCTGATTTGAACAGTTCTCTATCAAACTAATTACATTTTTTCACTGTTGACATGGCTAGTAATTTGCAGCAAGGCTCAAATAACCCAAAGGCCAAATCTAAACAATTTAAGGTCCATATTCTTACCTAAACTGGGTCTGAAAGAATAGCCCCTTGGCATCACAACCCACGTTTGGCTGCAATACTTCATGGCTATATTCACCATTGCAAAAGAATAACATTAAATTTGACATGTACAACAAAATGAATACCAAATAAGACATTGTTGCAAGCCTTCCATATGTGCAACGGAAGAACCTCATTTATCTCATTATGCATGCATGCCAGAATATAAAAGTAGATTTGCTGACAATTTTAGAAACGTATTCATAAGAGTACAAAATTTCTTTAACACAAAGCATGACACTCTTAGTTTCTTCCATTCTCGACTTGTTTAGCACAGCGGAACGAGAGTATCGACCACTTTGGTGCCAAGCTTAACCCTTTGCCCCAATATTTTACTGAAATCAAAGTGTAACCAAGTCCACCTCTTTTCTCAACAATCACATTATCCCTTCGCAACAGAGTACAGGTACAAATGAATTTGGCTCAAACTTGCAGAAGTAAGCAAACCTTGTTATCTACAACAAAAAGCACAAATATTTAGCATGGGAGCAACAGAACTACTCTATGGACACAGGGTCAAAATACGACGATGAGGGAAAGACTAGATAGAATGTGTATTACGAGCATAAACGGGCAAGCACTTTCTTCACAAATGTTTAGCCCTCCAGTCCACAGTATTCTCATCACTGTCATCATCACTTGACGATTCGTCATCACTAGACTCTTTATTTACAACTTTAATTTCTTTGCTGCCTAATGAAGATTTAGCAGCCTTAAGTTCCATCTTCTTCCTCCTCAACATCTCCAGTCTTTCTCTATAGCCCCTGGAGTCATGCAATATAAAAGTTTATATTGACTTTTGGACCATGTAAACAAAATATAGCAAAATTTTCAAAATGGACTAAATCAGTTTTCATCATTTCAGAAACTGACCTCTGTTCGACAGATACTTCTTCTTCAATCATTTCTGCAGCATCAATCTGCATTGTATAAATGGCAGAGTGGGTAAATAACATGGTTTAACAGGATAGAAAATTTGCAGAAGCTCAACAACTATTTTGTAATAAAAGATGACCTCTTCTTCTTCTAAACGGTTGTCAACCTCTTTTAAGTCTTCTTGGATTAACTTCTCAAATTCTTTGTACTCATCCCTGCAATTAAGTCATTAGAGTCAAGGTCAATTTTTGCCTGGAAGAGCCAACAAAATAAAAAAAGGAGGGGGAGCAGGATAGAAAAAGAACGAACTGCTTCTTTATTGTTTCACAAGGACTGAGACTAGATCAGTTAAGACCCTGAGAGAATACAGTAGTCATATAAAAGTAAGATGTGTTATCTACTCCAAAATGCGAAGGAGCTGATGAAAGAATAGAAAGAATAAATTTACTTCTGATGCAACAGCTATATTTTGTCACATTCGGAGCTGTAAAATCAAAGGCTGCTTAATAGCTTCAGCAATTGCACCACACAGAAATGACCACCATACATTTCCAGACAACAACAACATACCCAGCGTAATCCCACAAGTGGGGTCTAGGGAGGGTAGGATGTACGCATGTCCGCAGACCATACATTTCACAGAATAAAGTGCACTTGTAGCAGTTCAATTGCACCACTGCACCAAGACAATTACAGCACATCTAATTAAATGTAATCATGAAGAAGCTGGAGGTAGTGGAGCTGCCTAGGCTGCAATCCAGGAGAACATGTATACTATTTGAAAGTTGGAGGAATAAATGGAAGAGAAATGAGCCTTATAGCTCTTCTGACTTTGAAAGAGAGTGCATCTGCCATTATCCAGCATCTATATTGCCACAGAAAGTGGTGCGTCTCATTTGGATAGTCTATTCATATTGGGTAGCAATCGACTTTCTGGTTAAGGTTAAAGAAATGGTTGGATAAGATTTGAAAGATCCCATCTGAGGTCGACCAGTTTTAGAAAAATAGGAAAACAGTTAAAGACACAACAATCAAAGAGTAAGGAACTAGGCTGCTTAGCAAGTAATAGCAAGTTATCCAAGCTTACTTGACATCTGGTTTGACCGGGGTAATACCACGAGCACGTAAGTCAGCATCTTTGTTGTCAAAGAAACCTGCAGGGAGAGCTCCTTTGACCTGCTTAGCGTCTGAACCAGAACTAACTTTTGACACCGGTCCATTTTCACCAGATCGCTGATTTTCCATGCTTCTAGTCTCAGCATTCTTGGAGGTAGATAGGCCCTGACTGCTAGACCTTGCCAAAGACGGTTCAACCTCTTCAGTTCGATCTGAAACTGGAGAATCTCTTTCCGGTACATGGTCTCCCAACCTAGCTGAATCTTTCTCTGAAACATGAAAACTGAACAGATAAGTCATCCTTGACAACGAGAGAGAGATACAACTTTTATATTGGAATATCCAAGTCTTCATTACCAAGTATATAAACATTAATCAGAGGTAAGGATATACAGAGAGGCAAGATCAGGGCACACCAAACAGCAGCAGAATTACTGATTTCTCTCCCTATCCTCCACCTTTTATCTCTTTCTCTCATAGTAACATATTCTTCCTTTTAAGAAAATATTTGAAAAGCATATACAAATGGACCTACCAAAGACTCACCATACATCCAGTGTGCGTGGATTTTAAGAATACGACTTGCAAACTCATAGAATGTCTTTTTCTTTTCAATATCATGGAAGGATTGAAAGATAAAGTCATGCTTCAACCACTGTTTAAATTTTTCTATTCAGAAAGTTTATATAAAATGGTAAATTCCCACGGGAGGCAACTTACCAATTTTTGGTCTCTTTGTCTCTTGATTGTCAAAAAAATTGGGAGGAAGCATAGATGATGCACGAGGCTTAGACAATCCAACAGAAGGTTCAGGTTCTTTACGGCTTATGCCCTCAGGAATTTCAGGCTTGGGTTTAGGCAACTCCTTTGGAGGCTCACTTTTTACATTGTTTGGGTTTTTCGCTGCAGCAGCATTAGCTTTGAGATTATTTATGGCCTGTACAAACATAACAATCTGTCTTAGCAGGGAAGAGTGCAGCACATATCTTACGTGTGATATAAAGGAGAAAACAGGAGATGAGCAGCAAGAACTAAAGAGGTCCTTAACAAGCACACCAAAGGCTATATAGTACATGCATGATAAACATTGATGACCAGCAGAAAACTCATAAAAATTTGGTTGGATCACCATGTGAGTACTTCCCTGTTAGCTAAAAGTTCAAAAAATTTATATTCAACTATAGTAAGTCCCCTAACCCAAAAAAACCAAAAAGGCTTTCTAATTCCTCCTCTAACAATCGTCCTGCATTAGACTCACAGCACAGTGTCCCTATCAATTCCTTGTCCTTTTGCTTCTCATACCAGCCTCCCACTTGAAATGTTTTTTTCCCTATGAATTCACAGCAACTTCTACTATAGCCCAAGCAAATGTAATTATAGACCAATTCCAAAAGTCTGAGTTCATGATGAACATGTAAACTAGCAATATAGCTAATTGGAGAATGGTGAAGGAGAAAGATCCCTATATTACAAAAAAGAAGCAAACTGATGACTATGAAGCTGCCAAGTCTGGTATGGCCAAATTAGCTTTTGCAGAACATGCTTTTACCTGATGCTTAACTCAAATAAAAAAGATACCTCAAATTTAGAAAGAAAAGAAATGAAAAGAAAGGAAGGATACTAATGACTTAATGTGTTCATCTTAGCGTGATTGAAAGCACCTTTTTCTTAAGAGGTACGGACCACATGGTGACCACTTTACTAAGCTTGGACTAGCCTGCACCAAATTCCAGTATGCAAAAAGCTAAGACCAAAAATCAATGAGTATGATCTTACCTCATGATGTTTACGAGAAGCTTGATGTCCAGGCCATTGTGATTCAGATTTCAGAACAACATCACACACTCTACATACAGGCTGATCGTTCTCATTGTACCTGTGGTGTCACACAATTTATTATAAAGACAGGACTTGGGAAAAGTTAGTGCTGACAACTCTACATTAACAAAGCCAGATCATTGTTGACATGATACAAAGATACATGTCGTAAAACTAGACAACAATGCACCTTTAACTAGGATTGTAAATACAAAACCGTCTTAAGTATAGGTTGCAATCATGTCCAATCATGTAAAAGACCAAATACAACAAATACCGCATTAACATTACACTCAAATGCAGATAAGAACTTCGACCTTGAAACACAAAACTGATTCCACCCCACAATCAAAGAGCACACACATACACACTGATTTGGGTATTAAGCAAATGCAGGTGAAAGCATAGGCTAAATTCTAGAAACCAAGCAATAGGCTAAATTCTAGAAACCAACATGTTGCTATAACTATCAACAAAATCATCAACACTATCTACTCATTACGCATCCAGTTTCCAGATCCCCTTTACTCTTATCTTTACCTTTTCAAAAAAAGAATTGAGTTTCCAGATGCTGAATGCCTCAATCTATCTTCCGATGGCAAAAACTTTTTCCGGAAAGCTTGTTGTCGTACATAAATTTTTTAAAGGGAATTTAGTTGTTTACTAGCCATAACTTAACACCAAGAAATGAAAATATACAAAAATATACTTTATAGAGACTCCCTTGTACATATAGTCAGACCTCTCTATAACAGTCATCTCTATAACAACATTTCCCTATAACAACCATGTTTTCTGTGGAACCGATTTTCATGCTATGTATATTATATGTTCTCTATAACAACATTTCACTATCGCAGCCAAAAGATATCGGAACAGACGACCCTGTTATAGAGAGGTTTGACTGTAATACCTTACAAGAGGGGAATCAATTCGCTTCTGCTTCTGCTCCTTCAGCTTTGCCCGGTATAACGCTCTCTTATCCATTGCAATGCTCTGTGTTAATACAGCACCAAAAATAAAGTTAGAAGAAAACCCAAAAAGTAAATGAATTCAATAACAAAGCACTTTTTTGCTAATTTTCATCTGAAAAATTAGAAAAGATACAGAAAGTTTCTATCTTTTCACAAAAAAAGGGGGGGGGGGAAAACCTTCCAATTATAAATAGAACACTGTAAAGTTCAGTTAATCAAAAACAGCAAGAAAATAAAATAAAAGAATAAACAAACACTTCTGCTAATTCTCATATGGAAAAGAAGAAGTGCATAAATGGCCTGAAAATTTTCAGCGAAATGTTTCTAATTGTAAATACAGCAGATCAAACAATAAGGGTGTGTTTGGTATGACGGAAAATGTTTTCCAGTTTTCCCTTGTTTGATTGCACCAAATTTCTTGAAAAATGTTTTCCTTAAAAATTTGAGGGAATACATTTTCTGGATCAATAAAAACACACCAATATGTCCCCAACCCACCCCCACCCCAGTGGCGGAGCTAGAAATTTTATCAAGGGTGTTTGAATTCATATAATCTATATATTAAGGGTGTTCAATATGTAATGTCTAGAATACGTAATAATTGACATGTCTACATGGTATAATTTTTCGGCAAAGGGTGTTCGGTTGAACACCCTTGCCAGGCTGTGGCTCCGCCACTGCCCCCACCCCCCCACTATCCACCCACCCCCACCTCATAATTGCAATCCGAGTTCAAAAACCTCATAGTTATTTGCTTGGAATGTATACATATGCAAATGCTCTTAAAATGACATTTTCCAACTTGCTTACCAAACACAGGTAAATGAGTAGGAAAATTACTTATTTTTCGACACAATATTTTCTTGGAAAACATTTTCTGTCATACCAAACACACCCTATTGCAAATAAAACTCGATAAAATCCAGCTAGCTCAAAAACCCGAAAGACAAATACAATTAAAATAAACACCTTTTGCTAATCTTCCTCTAGGAAAAAAAAAAAAAAAAAAGGTTATACGTGCAATAAATTCAGCAAATTCTTTTCTCAATTGAGGGAAAAAAAAAATATTAAGCCTATTACTGAGAGTTTCAAATAATGGAATGTGACAGAAAAATAAAATTGTATGTACACTTCAACTTCATTGAACTAAAAACTCAGGCACTTAAATGTAAGATTAAAAATTACAAGATTAAAAATTATAAGATTAAAAATTATAAACTTACTTACTTGTGGATTAGCAGAATTGATGTTTAGGGTTGATAGATTATTGCGCTTTAATCTTCTAATGTGATTTCAATTCTTGTTCTTCGTAAATTCGAAATTTGTTTTAGCTGTTCCTTCATGGGTTCGAGTGGGCCGGGTTGATATTTGTTTTTCGGGTTCGGTCCCTAATTAATGGGGTAAATTTACTCTTAGTCCACTCGAGTTTTGATTTAGTTGAGAAAATATATCATTTTGGTTTTTGTGTCCACTTTGGGTCGTATTAATTTGAATTCACATTAGAAAGTCAGGTATATGTATCTCCCTATAAAAGTGATCTCACTTTGGGATTCAAACTCGAGACGTTTGGTTAAAAATAAAAAAGTACTTACCAACGTTTTTGTAGCTACACACCGTTTTTATCCCGTCTTATTGGTTAAATTCACTAATTTCTCATTTTAAAATACATAAAAGACTTCTCGAGTAATATTGTAGGAGAATTTTTTATCAAATTAAAATGTGAAGTATGAATTTGTTGAAAAAAAAAAAACTAATACTGTTAATGTTTTTCAAATTTAATTTAGTGTGTTTCCTTTTTTATTTTTAATACTCTATCACACATAACTCAAACTAATATTTTAAGTTTCACATCTAATATCATTATATGAAATGAGATGAGGAGCTGATTCTTTTTTTTTTTTTTTTTTTTTTTTGTTGGAAAAGAAATTTGCACAAAAAGAAAAATGTGTTTGAATAGTTATTTTTTATATATCTGGATTTGTAAGGGGAAGAATATGCTTGAAAAACCACAGTCAAACTACTTAATTTTTTTTTTTTAAAGAAAATATCTACAAAATTAAAATAGTCATAATCTGAATAAACCTCTTATGAGGCTTTTTAAAACAAAAATACCTCATTGCTCACCTGGAACGACATTGATAGAGCACCTACGGAATGGCAAAAGGAGATACTCTGGATGATTGACAGAAGAAGAAGCAAGAATGCAACCACCACCATATATAGAATGTCGCTAGTTGCAACAGTCTATTATGTGTGGCAAGAAAGGAATAGAATAGTATTTCAGAGACTACAAGACAACTAGAAGTGATAGCTAGATTGGCAATACATGAGGTGCTTATTCGAGGTAGTATGGTTCAGAGATTAGCTAGCAGATTGTATCCTATGTAACGCAAGGGCTGATCAGTAGTACAGAAGAGGACGTGCATTGAGATTAGGCCTGTCCGACTCAATGTAGTCTCAGTTTTTGTCTTTTCATTCACTTTAATATTTTTTTTCTTCACTTTTTTCACTAATAAAATGCAAGTTAATTAATACAACTTAAAGAGAGAGAGAGAGAGAGAAAAACTTATTTTTCAATTTTTTTACTTTTTTACAATTGGGATTTCAAGAAAGTAATTAAATTTAAAAACACAAGTGGGAAATTCCAAAAAAAAAGTGATTTTTTTTTTTTGTTCCACAAAATTCGAGCCCAATAATAATGGGACTAAAGCAATAATAAAAAAAAGAAAATTGAAATACGTAAACAAATCAATTGGGACAAGAAAGTAATTAATTAAAAAAAAAAAACTGGGAGTAGGAAGGATTTTTATTCCACAAAATTCGAGCCCAATAATGGGACTAAAGCAATAATAAAAGAGCCATAAGGTAGATAAATATAATATGAAAAACTACACAGGAGGTTAACGTAATAAAGCATTTTTATTATTTCCCCTTGTCGTCCATTTTCAAAAAATTGAGTAGCACTAAACTCCAGCTCATCGTCGCCGTTCAATTATCTCCGATCACCGGAATATTCCGATTCTCCGATTAATCAACATCTAAGTGAACCGGATTTAGAAAACGCAAGCTCTGAACCGGAGAGAACCGAACCGGGTCAATGGTCTAGGGTTTAGTGTGTTCTAGAAGCTTCCACTACAACAACAGCAACAACTTCACTTCCGCCATGGATAATTCAAAGCTTTTCGTATTTCTTATTTACTTATTTGCTCGGTTTTGCATCTCTTTCTCAGGTTACTCCGATTATTTTTGTATATATAGTTTTTTTTTTTTAATCAATGCTGAGGAAAATACTACGTTTTTTTGACAATAATAAGGTGTTAATGTTACTGTTTGATGTATATATTGATTAATTTTTGTTATCAATCAAATTACAAATCACTAAGCCGGCAAAAATGAGGGAAAAAAATTGATTTTATGGTAAATGAACCGTGTTCATGGTCTAGGGTTTAGTGTTCTACAAGCTTCACAACAACAACAACAACAACTTCACTTATAATTATTTTTGTATTATATGTTTTTATTCTTTATTTTTTGAAGTTTTACTCAATGCCGCGGAAAAGAATACATTTTTTTGACAATAATGAGGTGTTAATGTTACTGTTTGATAGATAACAAAAATGTTATTTTATTAATTTTTTTAACTTATAACCGAAAATTAACTAATTATGAGTTCAGAACTATTTTACAAATTAACAAAAATTAACAAAAATACTAAGCTGGAAACAAGAAAAAAAATTGATTTTATAGTAAATGAAGTGCAGTGATTTTATAGTTAAACTAAGTATGTAAATGAAGTGCAGTTTTTAAATTAATTTTTGTTATCTAACAAATTTATAACCGAAAAACTTAACAAATTATGATGAGTTTAGAACTATTTCAGTGAGGTGTTAATGGTACTGTTTGATAGATATGTTGTTTAGTTTTTGTTATCAATCAAATTAACAAATCACTAAGCTGGTAAAAAAGAAAAAAGTAATTGATTTTATGATAAATGAAGTGCAGATGTAGATGTTAACTTATAGCAGGAAATTAACTAATTATGAGTTTGGAACTATTTCAATGAGGTGTTAATGTTACTGTTTGATAGATACGTTGATTAATTTTTGTTGCCAATCAAATTAACAAATCACTAAGCTGGTAAAAAAGAAAAAAGTAATTGATTTTATGATAACTGAACTACTGAAGTACAGATGTAGAGTTTAGCTTATAGCTGAAAATTAACTAAGTATGAGCTTAGAACTATTTCAAAGAAGCCTTCTGTTAAGCTGGAGCGTAACTAAATTAATAAGAAAGGCAGCTAATGCAGCTAAGTTATGAAAAGAGTTTTGTGAATCTCGGGGTTTTTTCTTCTTCTTCGGAAATCCATAACAATGCTCGCAAAACAACATTGGGATTTTTTATCGTTCTAAGGAGCATGGCTATGGTTGGATTTTGAGTTTGTGTGTGCTAAATTAAGGAAGAATCTAGAAGCTGCACTTTATGTCATTTAACCCTTCACTTCAGAAAGCATTTTCCGATGCAGAGTTCTATTTGGAGCGCCAACTTAATTGACTTTGAATGCATGTCTTTCTTCATTCCTTTATCTTCTTAGCGATACTTTTGTATAATAAGTTTTTGAATTTCTTATTAATTTGAACAGCTTCAGACCAAGTGAACTCTTTCCAGTCAGTTCCTGATCTTGAGAAATCAATGTACATGGCCATTGACGGGTATCCATGTGTACGGCTGCTTAACCTTTCAGGGGAGATCGGTTGTTCAAGTACGAAGTATGCGTTTAGTTGCATTTTTCTTGGTCTACGAAATGTCTCATCTGCTTTTAATTTTCTTGTCTAACTCTTCTTGTGCATGGCTAGACCCTGGGCGTGCCAACATAGTTGCTCCAGTTACTAGGTTCAAGACTGCGAATAAGTTGACTGAGCCATCTGCATTACTAGTGTCTATAGATCAATTTGAGGATCTTTTTGCAAGGTATGTAAATCTCTCTCTTTGTAATGTTTTTGGGCAAGATTGTGTATCTTCGGCCTTCCTTTGGATGTAAAAGTTATTTTCTTTTTAGCATTTTACTTTAAAATTCCTTCCCACATTTGCCAAACAGTTGAACCTCTTTGAATGGTTAATGGAGTTGCAGTACATCAAACTGTTCCACTCTTTAATTCTGGTTAATGTGCACTTTATACTCTCTTTATTTTTGGTATAGATTGATCAATTGAATTGCCAGATGATAGCAAATGTTGACCTATCAAACAAATAGGAGGAAAAAATAATTCCAAAATCTTCCAGTTTTTAAATGAACTTTTTCTATAGATGGCTAACTGTTTGACCCCCTGCTTGTATTTAGCGCGATGAGTCAAAAAGAATTTTAGAACTTCCCAGATAAAGAAACATCTTACCATCTTTAGATATGCACCTCATCTGATCCTACACTAGCTCTGTTGACATTTATGCACCAAGTTTCATCATCTTTCTTCGGGTTCGGAAGCTGGAGATCAACGAGGATAGGTAAATGCACCAATTCGGCTTTACATTGTAAATTAAAACCTAAAAGATAATGTATATTCTTAATGTTGTCTTTTTTTACCTTCAAGCTCAAAAAGGAACCTTCTTTTAGAACTAATTTAGAAGTGAATCTTACCTTGTAGATAGCAGTGTTATAAAAAGCCATCGTTTTCCAGGCAGTTACACTCGTCATTCCAAGAGGCTTTAGATATAGGAAACTGGGAAAAGAACCACTGCTGCCAGGAGAACTAATGTGCCGATGAAAATCCGGAAAATCATTCCCCATCAGTTAATATAAGCCACACCCCTTAAACCATATATCCCAACTGCTGAAGGCAAAACTACTTTAAAATGACAGACCTTATATCATAGAGAAAGACTACGCACCCAAAAAGAAAAATTATTTTACAAGATTCTTTTTAATCCAGTGTTAGAGGATTTTTATAATGTGCTAAACTTGAAGCATGAAGTAGACTAAAATAGTCATACCCAATTGCCAAATATCAGATGTTTTGAAGACAAAGTAGAGAACATCCACAAACAGAAATTCAATGTCTTATGTATATTAGCTTTTTGGGGCAACATGCAGAATGTATACGATGTAGATAGCTTTTAAGATTTCCTCAGGTACCTCTCATGTTAGACTAGATCGAACTGAGTTTTATGTCATATTCCTGGATGTGGATTCTGACTCATTTGTAAAAATCAGATGTAACCCATTGCACAATCCTTTTGTGATTCCTTTGTTTATATAAAAAGTTTACTTATCAAAAAACAAGTAACTTTCTTTCAACTGATGTGATGATTTTGTATTTATAAGTTTTGGTCATGTTTGCTATAGTGATGAGGAGTAGACCATAGGGGGGCTCTTGGTTTAGAGAGTGACAATGAATTGAAGAGGAACAACTACTTAGTGGTCGCCTAAAACGACAAGTTATGTTTTGCTAAGATAGTTATTAGGACAGATGTAGCACATTGTTAGACGGTGGCTCACTTCTTGCATTTTATTTGAAGTAGGTCCATTAAATTGCATACTTTGGACATGATAGAGGCTAATAAAGTTTTCTGTATTCTACAGAATATTTATATTGCATATCAAACATCAGATGCTATAATTTGTTGACAACTCTTTAGTTATATATTCAGTTGACAGAGAGCAGCAGCTTCATAATTTCGTTTAGGTAAAGGGTGAACACTGCCATTTATAGCATCTTGGCCTTTGTCGGGCATATGAGCGAGGTGTAACTTCTCATGAGTATGCATGTTTTAGACAATGAGATCCAACTTTTGTGTCAACATCGAATTTGCCTTTTGATGATGTGTATGCATCATAGGGTAACACAAAATTTAAATCCTTTTCCAGAAAAAAGAAAATGAAAAGAAAAATGTTTTATTGGATGGAGATGTCATTTTCATACATCTGATAAGTGTGCAAGTTTTAAGCTCTGTAGAGCTTCTGCCTAAGCACAATGGGCACAGCATTCTATCTTTGATTGATTTCAGGTGGTGTGGTGTGTTTCAGGTTATCGGATGATACAGATTTTTCTAGGCATGTTGTTGGTGTATTAGTTGAATCAGGTTCTCAGCTTCCAAATGGCTTAAAAGGTAAGTACTTCTGTCATTTTCTCTTATTATTCTTTCGAAGGATTTGGATAGTTACTATGGTCCTTCTCGTTTACAGGATTTTCCCCTGACAAAAAGTTTCCTCAAGCTGAATTCGCTCCTTATCAAAGTGGCAAGTTTGAATGGAACCCAACTGTATGTCGTGGAGAACTATTATGATCATACGCTTCTGTTTGTTTGACTGATTATTAAAAAACATGAAACAATGCTGCATTTTAAACGCAAATTTAACACCAGTTATTCCTCTGCTTTCCTTTTTGCGCTATGCTGCCATATCAATATACCATTAAAGTTCCTTAATGCTTGCAACAACAACAACAACATACCCAGTCTAATCCCACAAGTGGCTTTTGGGGAGGGTAGAGTGTACGCAGACCTTGCCTCTACCTTGGGAGGTAGAGAAGCTGTTTCCGAACGATCTCTGGCTCAAGAAAACATGACAAAAAGGTTCAGATAAGAATTGACGAAAGTAAAGAAGCCATGGCAAAATACTATAGATAAGCAATATGAAGAAAAGTAACAGTACCTGCAGCAAACTAATGCGATAAACGAAGTACAAGAGACAGCAGATAGCAGCAGATAATCGAAGGGCAGAAAACTACAAAGATAATACTATGTAAAGTTCCTTAATGCTTGATGTACGCTAAATGAAATCTACAAGCTCCTCATGATGCACGTTGTCACTGTTATCCCAAGAATTATATGGTTCCTTTTTCAAAACTTTTAGTTTTGATCTGTTTAATGTTGAGCCAAAGGATTAATCTATAAGTTTGACTGAAACAGTACGCCGAAGTTTCTTTTTATTTTCTTTATTGTTGGTTTCTTGATGATTTAACAAAAGAAACCTCTAAACCAATTACTGGAATGCTCCCCTGTAATTTATGTGCACTAAGATTATGGTTCATTAAGGATGAAATAGGGGATAATCATTTAGAAATTTGTCATCAATGTCCTTTTACCTAGAGCAATACGATATTCTACTCGGTTGTATGCTTTTTGTAAAGAATTATGTTCTTGTATAAGGTTCAATATCTTTTGTATGCATCTTATATGCAACGGAAACAAATTAATCAAAATAAATAAATACATGCTTTTACAATCGCTTGTAGACGACTCATCCTTTTATTCAACTTTGCATTATGTGGACCTGTAAGATAAAGTAAATGTTTGTCATTTCTCAACTTGCAGGGATCTGGATTGATGTGGAAGGCTTACAATTTTCCTGTATTTTTGCTTTCAAATAGTAGCACGGTGGCCTTGCAAGAGGTTTGTTATGTCTTTTGTCTTTGTAAATCTCTTCTCCATATTTAATTTGCCCATAAGATCTTTTTCTTTAGTTACTATAGTAATTACTAATTATGATTTATGAGTGCCTTATATTGGATGCTTACTAACTTCTTCTAGAACTCTTTCCATCCTAAATTTCCCCAATGTTTTTTTATAAAGGTGTTTCGTATGTCAACAAACAATAGACCTTATTGTCTTCAAAGTAATTAATGAAAAATTGGAGGGCGAGGGTATCAAAGGCGAGGGTATCAAAGATACTTGTCATTATATTCTGGCTGCGTGAAGAAGGGTGACAAATATTTTGAAATGAAAGTGTCCACAAACATTTTCATTAACATATATTCTGCTTGTTATGTGGTGCAGATTGCTTTGAGAAATGAGAAGCGAAAGAAATCATACACTGTTGATGTGGCCGACTTTGATCTTGTGATGCAGGTTAAAGATTCTTCATGTCGCTAAAGATTTGGATATAGTCCTAAAAATTCCTGGATAGGTATCTGATATTTTACTTATGAAACTTGCCCATATTGTGTTATTTTATCAGACAACAAAGTCTGGGACTCGGGATTCAGAAACTTGTCTTAGAGAACAGACTTGCCTTCCATTGGGTGGGTACAGGTGAGATTCTGTCCAAATTCTCTAGTTGTTAAAATACTCATTGTACATTTGAACAGATTGAACAACTATCCATTTCCTTTTTAATTTCTCAGCTAGAACCAGATTAAATACGAGACATTTTTAGTAAAGGATTATCTTTGATTAACCTTGGTTTTTTCCTTATAAAAAAAATTTAAATATGAGACATCTTTAGAGGATAATATTAATATCATGAGTATGGTTTTGACCTTGACATTTTGAGTATTATATAAGGTATCTTATGCAGATGTGATTATTTGTTTGCACTTACCATCTTTACCATCTTTTCTAGTTTTCTTTGGTTTCTTATGTGATTGTTGATACTGTTATATTTGGTGTTCTTGAGTTGTTCACTCATAATAAAGTAAAATTAAATAAGAGGAAACCACTCCTTGTTCAGCTGATGGTAGAATAGTACAGTTTGGGATATCCTGCTAGTATTTCTTTATTTTCTTGATGGAATCTTTTATATTTGATTTGAAATTTTTTGGCTTGCATGGGTGGCCAGGTGGGTGGTACTGGCTTTGCATCTCCTGGTCCTGGGTGGATGTTTTCTTTCTGTATCTTGTTATCCGACCTTCCTGTAATTTATAGTGGTGCACACATGGAATCTTGTATTCTAGTTTCACAGACAACTGAATGTTAAAATGTTCTTGTCTTTGCTATGCCTTTCTCGAGTTCTTGATGCATAGGTTATTATCTTGTTTGTCGATTCTGAAACTCTTCCCTACAGAATTTACCTCGATATCTTACCTATAGCATGTGTAATTTCTAATGGCAGTGTCTGGTCAGCGCTACCACCAATAGTCGTCTCATCATCAAAGAAGGTAAAGCCTATGATATTGACTGTGGCTTCTATGGATGCGGCTTCCTTTTTTCGTGACAAAAGTGTTGGTGCAGATTCACCTATATCTGTGAGTTGCTTCTTCTCAGATGCTATTTGTATCATTGTCTTTGTGGACTTTTTAATTATGCTTTGTTCAATTTTCCTGCACTCTCAAAGCTAGAAGCTCGTTGCACTTCTATGTTTTCTTAATACCATGTATCATATGTACAAACTTCTCTCTAGGGGTTGATCTCATTGCTGGCTGTGGTTGATGCTCTTTCACGTGTTGATGGCTTGGGGGACCTTGATAAACAGGTGGACATATTGTTAATTGTTTAACATGCCTATTGTACTTGTTTCCCCAAGTGTTTTGATTTTCCTCTCGGCTTCTGGTTTTAGTGCATTATATCTTTATCTAAGCCCTGAGCACTCTATGTAGTGCAATTCCTGTGAGATAATCTTCAGTTACAACAATATACAGGCTTTTGTGCTAATTATTTAAGCGTTTCTTGTTTTAGTAACCACAACTATGCACGTTTTGCGACACTTCCCTTCTGCAGCTTGTATTTGCTGTTTTCACCGGGGAGGCCTGGGGCTACCTTGGCAGTAGGAGATTTCTTCTTGAGCTTGATCAACATTCTGATGCTGTTAGTGGACTTGACTTGGCACTAATTGAAACGGTATATCTTTTTGTTGCACAAAATTTTCCGAGAATGCATTAATGGTCAAACTACTTATATCCGATGTAAACTTGAAAATGACATGTATTATCTTTCTTATGAAGTCATTATTGGCATAAGAGAGTTATAGATGTTAGAAATATTTCGGAGAACTACTCATTCAACCTCAGGGTCTGAATACAGAACAAGTAAATCTTAAGTTGTTACGAATAATCTCTTCTTTCTGCTGAATGTTATCCCCATCAGTTGTGTTGTTGATTGTATAGCCATTCCAGCACGTTCTAGCTATGCTTTGTCCACTATTATTGAATAAACGTGAAAATTTAACATGTATTAGTTTATTAATATTAGGTGGATCCTTTTAGTTCTATATAAAATATGTTTGATATGTTTGATATACAAGTTGTGTTATTATAAAAATGTATTGAGAGACCACTAATCAGATCGTGCATGTCCATTTATGCTGCTGTTATATCCGAATTTGTTTGTATAGGTTCTTGAAATTGGATCAGTTGGAATGGGTTTCGCTCAGGATGATAAAACATTCTTTGCTCATAGTACAAAGGTAAGGTTTCTTCGTGCTTGCTAATTTGTTTATTAAATTGGATCAAATATGTGCTTTCCTCTTTGCTGTTGCACGCGTTAGTCTACCATGAAAGTATATAATTATTTATGATAATGATTTTTTAAATAAGTTGCTACGAAAATGTATAATTGTTTTAGAATTATCAAAAAATTGTATAATTGTTTAGTTACATTATGATTTCCTGTATTCTCGTCTTGGTGGTATGTTTAAGCTGTGAAAGTATGTCAATCATATGTATAGATATCAGTCCTAAATCCTATATGCTTCATGGGAATTAAATATTGAAATTATTAACACACGGCTACCTGGATATTGAAGAACTTCAAAACGATTTATATCTATCCTCACCACAGTTATGTTGCTTTCTTATTTAGTCATTCTTTATCTTTCTGCTTAATATTCAAAGACGTGATTCTTCAATCACCATGGTTAATATTTCACAAACTGTTACATGATTCACTTTTGTAGGGGAGTGGCACAAATGGAACTTTAAGTGCCCTCAAGGATGCTCTAGGTTCGCTTAAGACTAAAAGCATTAAGATCTCAAGGGCAAGTAAATCAAATCCGGGGTTACCCCCGTCCTCACTGATGTCATTTCTGAAGAAGGTTGGTGAAAATGCCCCAGTTTTCTGTTATAAATGATGGTATATTTTCTTTGTGTCTTCCATGATCTTCAATTTGATCTGCCCAATGCACCTTCTCCTTAAAAGGAAATTACAAATCATAAATAATATGAAGATAGAAGAGACAGAAAGAATGTACGGGTTAGTTTCTGCTTTAGTTGATTTCATAGGATAACTGTAAACTTTTTCTTTTTTTTTTTTGAAGATAACATCTGCCCACTGTGGGTTGTAAGATCCCACCTCATCACATTTGAATGATGAATTTTTTGTGTGAATATAAAGTTACCTTTACCTCAAAAAAAAAAAAAAAAAAAAAAAAAAGAAAGAAAACAAAAAGAAGTCCTGCATTGTCCGTTTCAGTTGCCATTATTACTTTTTCTTTTCACAAGGTAAAGTTGCTATTAGTATTTTGTGCTAAGTTCTTTGATGCACTGTATTATATTGTAGTAAATATGTATGGCTTTTTCAAAATTTTAGTGGCTTATGATCTGGGCCAGCTCTTGAGCCTGCCCCTTTGGGCTTACATAATAGGCTTTTATGCTAAATTAAGCTTGGGTGTAGCTTGTTAAGAAAGAGCATCCTATTGTTTTCCTGGTAAAGTTCTCTTCTTCTATATCGTGTATTCATGAATTGCATCTTATTATGATTTTTTGTGGTTCGTCCTACGCATTGAAATCGCCTATGCTCCATTGTCGTGTTGCTTTTTTAAAAAATAAAATAAAATTGAACTCTGATGTGGTGGTGGTGGTTGTCCCCGAGGTGAGGGTGAGGGTGCTGGGCAGAGGAATAGGATGGTGGAGGAAAATGGATGAAGGGAATAATGCAATTGGTAACGTCCTTGTAATATCTGAATGATGTTTGCGCTTCCTTTATTGCTTTAGAATAGAGTTACTAGAGTATGAGCAGAAGTTTCGATAATGAACATTAGAAGAGCAACACCGATATGCAAATTATTGGATATTAATGAAAGGCTTTATGGAGGACTGCAGGAATGTTGTTGATGAAAGAGAATCAATTACTATCAATGAAAAGAGTGGAAAATGTATAAATAAATGAAGACTTTTAGCAGTCTGTTTTGTCTGGCTGGGAGCTTATTTATTGTTTCTTTTAAACAGAATCCAGAGACTTCTGGGGTAGTCCTTGAAGACTTCGATGCTACCTTCACAAATAAGTTCTATCACAGCCACTTGGATGGTCTATGTGAGTTGTTATTTCACTCTTTGGATTTCTTGCCTTTGTCTGGATTAATTCATAGTGTTGTAGAATCACATAACGTTTTCCAATTTAAAATATTTTTTCCCTGTTAGCAGCAAATATAAACTCCTCAGCCATAGTAGCTGCCGCTTCTGTTGTTGCCCGAAGTCTGTACATTCTAGCCAGTGATAAGAAGGAAATAAATAATTCAGTTTTGAATACCATCAACATAAATGCCTCCTTGGTTAAAGAACTTCTTGGCTGCTTGCTAAGTTGTGAACCTGGCTTATCATGCGAACTGGTAAATCGCTACATCGCTCCTTCTGCAAGTTGCCCAAGCCATTATGTGGGAGTCGTCCTGGGGGAACCTTCCTCTCAGCCGTATCCTGGTAATGTGGGGGATGTTCCTCGATTTCTGTGGAATTTTCTGGCAGATAAAACAGCTATTCCTTTGAAGAATACGAGCTCTGCTTGTCCGAAGGGCTGCAGCGGCAATGGTGAAATGTGTGTCAAAGCAGAGACAGATGGGAAGGGTGTCTGTGTCATTTCCTCAACCAGGTAGTTCCACAATCTTAATTTACTGAAATTTAAGCTCATTCCGCCTTATATTTAAAAGCCTTTGCTTAAAATAATGAAGCAACGCGAAGCCTGATCTGTTCTTTCAGTCGTACGCTTGTTGTACTACTTTGACTTCCATTGGCTGATAAAAAAACATAGACGGTTTTGTCAGCTTGCCAATTCGTTCCAACAAAACAAGGAAAAGGGTAACTCTGGAATATTTCCAAAAAGTTGGGGGAAACTTATGATGATTTTCCATGTATATGCTTTTGTTGGTTCAGTAACTGGTTTTCTAGGCTGATTAGGCTGTCCTCATAATGTAATTTACACCGCTTTTTGTTTCTTGATAGTTGATTAGTGCTATACATGCTCTTGCACTGAACTTATCTATCAAATGTAATTTCAGGTATGTCCCAGCATACTCAACTCGATTGAAGTACGAGTCTGAAACTTGGGAGGTGTTGCCTCATAATTCCTCCGATACGATGGGAGCAGCTGACCCCGTTTGGACAGAAAGTAACTGGGATACAATAAGGCTTCGTGTCTACACAGTCCAGGACACTAGATTTGACAGTTGGATTCTGCTGTTAGGTGCAACTGTTACAGTTTTGTCATACATTATAATAGTAATTTCAAAAGCCTTCATTACAAAGGCCCTGAAACGAGATTAGCATAGAAATTCTTGATTAAACATATTTTCGTTGGAAATAGCATTCTGATTGCTTGTAAAGCACAGCCTCGCAAAGTGACGAGAAGGAAATGTAATTCTTAGCTGTTATTACTGCTTAAACGCAAGTTGAAAATGCTCTGCAATCCCACGGGGGCGAAGAATTGTCATTGGTATTGTGGACTATCTTGAAATGTAAATTGCAGCTATGAGATATTTGAAGTTTCTGACATGTCATTTACATCGTTCGCTCTGTTGCATAGTCGTGAATGAAAGCAGCTTGGAACAACTTTTACATGTTCTGAGAAAATATTAGACTGATTTCTCCAGTTCTTGAAGGATAATTCCGTATATTTATCTCCGTTCCACTAATAATATTAATTATATACAATTGCCATATCTTTTAAGAATTCAAACTGTTTTAACCATTTAAATTTGTACAGCTTGAAGTGACCTTTTAGTCCGTTAGAGCTACCCTATTACTTATTTCTATCATCACCACTAGTACAACCAAGTGAAAGCAATATCTCAAACTTTTCATGCGAAGATATCCCAATTTAAAACGTAACAAATGTCACTGTTTATTCTCGTGCCGTATGTCATCACGAGACCAAAAAAATAAAAAATCATCCAGCAGAAAGTTCTGATTCTGCTATTTAAACTATATTCAATTTTCTCATATTATTTAGCTTGTAGCTAGTGTGGATAAATTTTAGACAAAGTCTGTTTGCTCCTCTGCTGTTTCTTCTTCTTCTCCGTAGCTGTTGATTGAATGATGATTTTGACGGTAAAGGTGCGGCACGAGTTGCTTATTGTGATGCTGGCATGGGACTTAATGAAGATAATAATATATCTAGCTAACAAGTTGAATACATAAATGAGTTTCAACGTGATTCATTGTAGTATAGTACCAAAATGAGTTATTGTTTATGATGAAGAATCCTTATCGATATCCTACAAGTCTTTTCTATTATTTCGTTTACCTCTTCTAGAGCTACATGAAAAGATGGAGGATGATGAGTGGTTGATTTTATTTCAATGTCCCAGCCATCACTAGAATGACCAGCAAGAAGATATTGATTTGTCTTTGGTGTATGAAGTTAGGTCTAGCAGTCCCAAACTTTAAACATATGGATCTGGAGTTTCGACTACCAGACCAAACTTTTACATAAATGAAGGCCTATGTTCAAACAAAAAGGTTTGCCATCCAAAACTTCGGACAAATTACTTATGAAGTTAGCTTGTCCAAATCTTCTTCTGGAGTTCAGCTTTGGCAAGTCTAACTTCACACTCGTTTTTGTGAAGTTTGTAATCTTACACTCGAATTTTTTCTACTTCAGTCCCATACGTGTGAAGTTAATTTTGAGTGGCTAAACTTATAATGCCTTATTAACCGCGACTATGCATTAAATAGCGATCCTAAAATCAGATATTAGTGCGCTTCGGGCAGAAAAAGAACAAAAGAACTAAAAGGCCCATTGCATTTCTTACATTGGTGGATCCATCCAAACACCCATCTAATTAAGAAGAAATTGCACGGTTTTCCCTTCAAATGGTCTGGTCTTTAATTTTTGCTCATTAGCAATCGAACTTATTCCTAGTGGCGCATAAGTGCTTCAAGAGCACGAGCCATAACTTGTTGGATATTATGATGCGAAAATATAAACTAAAGAATTGTTTGTTATGAGGGACAAAAATTAAAGACCAGCACAAATTAGGGGAACTAGTGCAGCTGAGCCCTTAAAATCGAGATAACTACGGTATCATACCGTTCGTCACGATCTAACTTACTCAGTTTGACCAAACTCTTTAATTATTACCCGTGTAGCCCAATATCAGTGCCATTCCTTGCTGATCTAGTAGTTCAGTTGGTTGGCTACCTAAACTTTCACCTTGTTGGTGAGGGTTCAAATCTCATATTATCCTTTCTCATTTCCCCTTCCCTTCCCCCTAGGTAATAAAAAAATATCAAAAAATAAATAAAATGCCATTCCTTGCTTACTTCTTGTTAATTTTCCATTTTCTAAGTTTTTTCCAACATGTACGTTTATTCGGGAATACGATATTGAAGCTTCCAGGTTTGTGAGGAATTACAGTACGAATTTGTTCTTCTCTTTGCCAACTATTAGATTAAATTTCATGCACTGTAACTGCTGTTAGTGGGCTAAAAACCCTCTCTTTTTTCTTGTACATTCTTTTTAGGGAAAGCGACACTAATTATCCATTGGACCGAAACTAATTACTCGCCCATGCCCCACTCAAATTATTTTCATTTCTGCGCATCCCAGCCCAAAGTATTTACATGACCTACCGCTCGCCCAAAACTCTTCCTTCACGATACCATCAAAATCAAAATATTATATATACTAATTTTCAAGGGGTACAAGATGGTGTCGCCTGCACCGCTCGCCCCAGGCCCTTCCTTCACGATTAGAGATATTTATCTATCATGATGGTGCCCTCCATGATATCATCTATATGTATTTATATACCACGATAGTACCATAGAGGACTGAGCAGTGTCTCGTGAAGGACTGAAGCAGTCCTCCATGATACCATCACAGCATATGTATATAAGATGATGGCATCATGGAGGACTAAGAGAAGGATTGAAACAGTCTTTTATGAGACTACCTCAATATATCTATATACCATATTAGTATCATAATTTTGGAGGCATTTCGGGTAAATAATTTTAATTTTTTCTGGGTATGAAAGTAATGGAGCAGGGGCGGATATATTTTTTGCCTCGAGTTGGCATGTGTGATCTTTCCCCTTTCTTTTTATAGGGCTAGCAATTTTATTCACCTTTTTTCCCTTCTACAAGTGAATATATCTCAAGATTGTGCCTTCTTCAATTTTGATCTCGTCATTTATAGTATGTTCATTTTTTTTTCTGATAATTTTAAATTCAACTTAATTTATCTAAATTAACTAATCTATGCAATATTTATATATATCTATACAAAACACATGCATTATTTATACGCTGCAAGTTGAGTTTGTTATGTGTGTTTATACATGATTATACAAAGCATATACGTTACATATACAATGTTTATATATGTAATGTTTATATATAATTATACAAAACAAATACATTATTTATACACTGATAATATAGTGGGCTACACCGGCTGCAAACTAGATGCTTAGGCTGTATAGATGCACATAACATATATATTATCTATACACTGATGATACAGTGGGCTACATCAACTACAAACTAGATGCGTGAGGCGTATATATGAGTTAGTTCCCCTTTAAAATCGGACATTTTGTGCACGGCCCAAAACAAACATAAAAACATTTTTTTGCGTGGATTTCCCTTCTAACTCAAAATCTGCCGTCTCTGGCAAAATCTTAGTTTTTATTTTTATTTTTATGATTAAATCCTTTGCTTAAAAATAATTCAACGGTCGGCAAATTGGCAAAAAAACTAAAAGGCCCATTGGTTCAAACACCTGGAGTATATGTTTTAATTCACCCATTTTACTCCAAAAAAAACCGACCCGAACTCCATTCCCCCAGGAAAACCAAAACGTAGCTTTGCAAAACCCCCAAACCCTCAAATTAGTGGTCTTTAATTTTTTCCACTTAAAAAAATCTAGGCGTAGAATAGGTTTGCTTTAAAAATAATAGCATAATTAAAAAAGTCTATCTTATGCGCCTCGATAAAGCATAACTATTTTGTATTAAAATCTTGCCTTGGGATTTTTTATTTTTATTTCTATGATTAAATTGGGATCTCAACCTTCTTAAAAGTTTTGCCTTGTAATATTTTATTTTTTATGACTAAGGGTTGACAAAAATTTTAGATGAAGACCTTACCCAAACGAAACAAAATACAATCGTGCAAATTGGCCACATAAAAACTAAAAGGCCCATTGGTTCAAACACCTGGAGTATATCTTTTAATGGGCCATTTTACTCCAAAGCCCAATCCGCTTGCAAACCGACCCGAACTCCATTCCCCCACAAATCTCCCTTCTCCCAGGAATACCAAAACGTAGCACATCTGCTCTCCACACTCCCAAACAAACGCACTCTCTCCATTTCCATCACAACAACAACAAAATGGGATTAGGTTTACTCGCTTCTCGAACTCTACAACGATCTTCTAGAATCTTCCGTAACCCTAACATCCGTACAATCGTCTCCACACCGGAGCTCAACAACGCCGACGCCGCCACCGCCACCGCCACCGTACAACCAGATCTTCCAAAACGTGACCCAGTTGGTGGTGCCCGAGTTCATTTCCCTAACCCGGATGATGCTATTGAAGTCTTCGTTGATGGTTACCCGGTCAAAATCCCTAAAGGGATGACTGTGTTACAAGCTTGTGAAGTTGCCGGTGTTGATATACCCAGGTTTTGTTATCATAATAGGCTTTCTATTGCGGGGAATTGTAGAATTTGTCTTGTTGAGGTTGAGAAATCACCTAAACCTGTTGCTTCTTGTGCCATGCCTGCACTTCCAGGTATAGTTATTGTTTATTTATTGAATCTCGATTCGTTGCTCAATTTGATGCTTTAAATGCTTGTTTTGATGGTTGTTACCTATTGTACTGTATTGTGCTGTTGTTTGGATGCTCTAAATGCTTGTTTAAGCTCTCAAAAATGACATTTTTAGTACTTTTATTTGTTGGGTTGGCTATATCAGTCCTCAATATCCATTTGCCGCGATAAAAAGGGGGGTTAAAAGGGAAAATAGAGAGCTTTCCAGCTGAACACTTGTGCTTAAGTGAATCAGACTGTTTGGATTGGTAATGATAATAATATGTTCATTTGAGGGTTTTTGCTTTGATTGGTCGTGGTTGATCAGTGCTTTACTGGACTCAAGTGAGAACCAAATGAAGCCAAATACACAATAGGTCAAGCTGCTTACTATGACAAACAAAACCTTACCTACGAAAGCAATTAAAAGTACCAGCTTTTCTTAATACTTTAAAGGGGGTAAATTGAAATAAAGGGGCCATAGAAGCCCACCCCCACCATCAGATCTTCTGAAGAGGGACCCAGTTGGTGGGGCCCGAATCCATTTCCCTAACCCGGATGATGCTACTGAAGTCTTCGTTGATGGCTATCCAGTCAAAATCCCTAAGGGTATGACTGTTTTACAAGCTTGTGAAGTCGCTGTGTTGATATTCCCAGATTTTGTTATCATAATAGGATTCCGATGGCGGGAAACTGTAGAATGTGTCTTGTAGAGGTTGAGAAATCTCCTAAACATGTTGCTTCTTGTGCAATGCCTGCACTTCCAGGTATACTGATGTAGTTTATTGATCTTGATTTGTATTTGGATTTTTATGCTTAATTTGTGCGCTACATGCTTGTGTAAGCTCTCATAATTGTAATTTTTAATACTCCCTCCATTCCAATTTAAGTGTCTTAGTTTGACTGGACACGGAGTTTAAGAAATAAATGGAGACTTTTGAATCTTGTGGTCTATTAAAGATGTGTGTAGTCCTTTAAATCTTGCGGTCTTAAACTTGGAATTGGAGAGCTTACTAAATATAGAAAGATGCATCCTTTTTGGGACATACCAAAATGGAAAGTAAGACACTTACAATGGGACGGAGTAACTACTTTAATTTGTCGGGTTAACTATATCAATCCTCAGTATCCATTCTGTTCTATTTGGAGCCGCGATAAAAAGGAAAAAGGGAAAATAAAGCGCTTTTACCACTGTCCCTTATGGACTTCGTGAGCTCTCTGTTTCAGCATAGACAAATGTTCTGGAGCTAACGATACTTTTTTTGTAATTATTGCATCTTTTTTATTCCAGTAATGACACAACTTACTTCATCAAATAAACATTTGTGCTTAAGTGAAGCAGACTATATGGTTTGGTAATGGTAATAATATGTTCATTTGAGGGATTTTGCTTTGAGTTGTACTAGTTGATTAGTGCTTTAACTGGTCTTAATTGAGGACCAAATGAAGCCTTCCCATTGCATTTCTACAAAAGAGGCTTTGTATATGCATCAAACTCATGATGTGTAAGTCACCATATGTGCACTTCTATAGTTGTACTAAGGGTCAAACGAACAAGGACCGATCTTTTGATCCCAGGAAAAAGAAACGATAAAAAGAAAGCCTTGTCAGATTATAGTTGTGGTTAACAAAACCATATATTTGGGTTAATGATACGTTCATTTGAGCTGTGTGCGCTGATGGTGATATTGCATGTATTAAGTCAGTGCTTTTGAAAAATTAATTGAATTTTTTCAAAGCAAAGTTCCTAAAGCCCTTTTTCTCTTCAATTTTGCCATTTTGAAGAATTATGGGAAGCTGGTACTTTCAATATTTTCTGTAGGTAATGTTTCTTTAGATTAGTAGCATCGGGTCAGCTATATCAATCCTCAATATCTATCTGGTTCTATTTGGATCCGCAATAAAAAAAGGAAAAAAAAAAAAAAAGAAAGGAAAATAGAGAGGTTTCCAGCTCAACACTTGTGCTTAAGAGAAGCAGACTGTATGGGGTGGTAAGGGTAATCATATGTTCATTTGAGGGATTTTGCTTTTGAGTAGTAATAGTTGATTTGTATTCAGAATTTTATGCTCAACTTGATGGTTTAAATGTTTGTTTAAGCTCTCAAAAACGTCTTTTTTTTAGTACTTTAATTTGTCGGGTCAGCTATAACAATCCTCAATATCCATCCGGTTCTATCTGGACCCGCGATTTAAAAAAAAAAAAAAAAATTGGAAAATAGAGAGCTTTCCAGCTTAACGGTAATAGTTTTTATGTGTGTGGGAGGGGTTAATGGTAATAATATGCTCATTCGAGGGATTTTTCTTTGAGTAGTTATAGTTGATTAGTGCTTAACTGGCTGTAATTGAGAAACAAACGAAATCTTTCTGTTGTATTTCTGCGAAAGAGGCTGTTTATATGCATCAAGCTCACGAGCTGCAGGTCACCATATGTGCACTTCTATAGTTGTACCTAGGGTCAACCGGGAAAGGACCATCTTTTGATCCCAGGAAAAAGAAACGATAGAAATGAAGCCTTTTCAGATTATAGTTGTAGTTAACAAAACCATTTATTATGCGTTAATTGTATATCTGTTTGAGCCTGTATGCTTTGACTGGGTGATATTGCATGCATCGGATTAGTGCTTTAGAGATATTAATTGAGTTTCGTCAAAACAAAGTTTCTGTAGGCCTTTTTTCCTTCAATTTGTCTTTTGAAGAATTACGGGAAGCAATGTTTTCTGTAGGTAATGTTTTTTTAGCTTAGTAACATCTTGACCTGTTGTGCATTTGGTTTACTCCGTTGTTGCTTGTCATTTTGATAATTTACACGAAGGCTGATTCTGTTTGTAGTTAGTGTTGAGTTAGTATTGGCATATTATTGTTTGCGACTTTGTGTTTCCATCTGTTCCTTGGATTTACTTTAGTGTCGAGCCTTGCAAATTTATCTGGAGATCACGCTTACAGGAATGAAGATCAAGACTGATACGCCTATTGCCAAAAAGGCTCGTGAAGGAGTCATGGAGTTCTTGCTTATGAATCATCCACTAGATTGCCCAATTTGTGATCAGGGAGGAGAATGTGATCTCCAGGATCAATCTATGGCCTTCGGGTCCGACCGCGGGCGTTTCACTGAAATGAAGAGATCTGTGGTTGACAAGAATTTGGGCCCATTGGTGAAGACTGTGATGACCCGGTGCATCCAGTGTACAAGGTATGTGTTTGATCCTTACCTTTACTTGTGTTTTTTGCCAATCATAAAATGTGAGTGGTTCAATTTCTTTAGTTGAAATGAAGTTTAAAATCAACCTTGACGTATGGAACCAAAACTTGATAACTACTGTCGTAACTTGTGACATGCCAACCTTGTATGGTACATGGTTTCTTCATATGCATTGATGTACCTGGGTGAAATAGGTAATGGATTAAAAATAGCCAAAAAAGGTACCCCGCGTCCTGAATCGTACACGCATCTTGAGTCGATGTAACATAACCAACTGTCAATATTGTAATTTATTATGGACCCGTTTGGCCATAAGAATTATTCACTTTTTTTCGGAATTTTTTTTCACTTTTTTCAAGAATTAGTGTTTGGCCATGAAAATTCCAAATGCAACTTCAAGATTTGCATTTGGAATTTGAAAAACAAGAAAAACTTGTTTTTCAAGTTTTTCACTTTTTTCACAACCAAAAGAAGTGCATTTCAACAAAACAATACTATTTGCAAAAACTATGGCCAAACACAACTCTTAACTCCCAACTCCAACATTCCAAAAAAAGTGAAAAAGTTTTTGGTTTCTATGGCCAAATGCCTACTATGTTTCCCAAATCTCATGAAAAAAGTTGCAAGTTAGAGCAGACGGTCATTTAAATGCTCATCCCTTATGCATGTCATTTCTAATTAAGAGGTAACCGGATAAGATGGGAATGGTAATTTTAGTGAACATTGACGTGTTATAAGTGCCAGTGGCTTAGCAGAAACGCCAGTCTGTCTTCTCCAATTCCTCCTATTCTTTGTAATTCGTGGAATGTTGACATTCATATTTTGTGGTGTATACCATCCTACAGGCTCCTTCATTTGTCTGATGTGCTTCTGCCTTTTTTGAGTTCTTCCTTTCTGCTGATAACCTCAAAATTATTCCTCTTTGGTGGTACAGCTTTAAAAAACTTTAGGGCGTGTATGAGAGATTGAGTATAGCAAATATTTATTAGGTTTAAGCTTTAGACACAGGAGGAATAGGAAATACTTGCTTGAGTGGATTTTATATCTCTAGCACAGCATCCTCTGATTTTGGCCTGTTTATGAAACAGGTGCGTCAGATTCGCATCAGAAGTAGCTGGAGTGGAGGACCTTGGAATGTTGGGTCGTGGTAGTGGAGAAGAAATTGGAACTTATGTTGAAAAGCTTATGACAAGTGAGCTTTCAGGGAATGTGATTGATATTTGTCCTGTAGGAGCCCTTACATCAAAACCTTTTGCCTTTAAAGCCAGAAATTGGGAGCTAAAGGGCACAGAAAGCATTGATGTGACTGATGCTGTTGGTTCTAACATCCGAATTGATAGTAGAGGTCCAGAGGTCATGCGTGTTGTACCACGATTAAATGAGGTACTGTATTTATTGGTGCTCTATTTTTCCCCCCTCTGAACTGAGTTGTCATGCTTATATATGGTAGATTATCTTATTCACAAGGATTGCCTGTTTGTCTTCGATTCCTGCTTTTTGTTCTAGTTGGAAGTCTTTCAAGGTTTTGATTTTTCAGGGTAGCTAGCTTTAGGGGTGATTTAAACTCGGTCTGACGACTACTTTGCCGGTGTGTTTGTGCATTAGCTGATGTTTACCCAAGGCGCAGCCTGTTTAAATTAAAATTGATAATTTGTGTGGCCAAATACTTTAGTAGTTGAGTTTTTGTTTTTGAAAAAAAAAATAGCCGAGGTGAAGAAGTTGCACCTGATTGCGCAAGGAGGTGTAGTTAGCACAATACAGGTTGATGACATATTGTCTCAATTTACTTCATAAGGTGATAGATTTCCTTTTCCGCATCCTTCCACCCTTCACATTCACATATTTTAGCCAACTGTTTTGTTATGCAAGTATGTCTATTTCACATACTTCCATTACACTGTACTATTCAAGAAAAGCATATACGTTCTTTAGCGAGAGGAAGAACATCTATGCAATTCAATATGACTAAATACTGCAGTGATGATTTGGATCCCTTGATCCTTTCTCTTTTATGTGCTTTTTCCTCTGAAAATATTTGTTTCCATACTCCTGGAAGTTGATACTTTTATTTATCTGTGCGATAACTTTTTAATTTGTTGAATTTTGAATTGTTACTTCTACATCTGTTTTTCACTTTGCTTTTCATTGTAAATTAAAAGAGTGAGTTACTGCACATAATGGCGCAGGACATCAATGAAGAATGGATATCAGACAAAACACGATTCTTTTATGATGGTCTGAAGAGGCAAAGGCTGAATGACCCCATGATCCGTGGTGCTGATGGACGATTTAAGGCAGTGAGCTGGCGGGATGCCCTAGCTATTGTTGCTGAAGTCATGCATCAAATTAAGCCAGAGGAAATTGTCGGTGTTGCAGGAAAGCTGTCTGATGCAGAATCCATGATGGCACTGAAAGATCTTTTGAACAAAATGGGGTCAAACAACATCTTTTGTGAAGGAAATGGCATGCATCCAAATGCTGACTTGCGTTCTGGATATATCATGAATACCAGCATTAGTGGCTTGGAGAAAGGAGATGCTTTCCTCTTGGTTGGAACCCAGGTAAATGTTTACAACCCTTTTCTTGATTATAATTTGGAAAAGGGCTGTCTTCTGATCTCTTATATATGTACATGGTGGATTGAAAAAACTCCATGATCATTCATTCAGTTTCTGTCCCCATGCCTACCCCTTCCCCTGTTCCCAAATACAGTACAGACATCCCTGGGGGTCCTCTTGGGTGGGATGGGTGGCTAGATTCAGCTTTTTCCAGTTCAGTTACTTACTTAACGAGTTACTGGAAAAAGGTTTACCTGTAGCCAGTTATGAGACATCTTGTGTTAATGATATATTTTTTTTCAATTTAGAGTACTCTTTTTTGATAATATTCTTATCACGGCTAGAAACGTACATGTGTGCAATTGATGAAACCAGCTCTATTCCTTCCTCCACCCACCAAAAAAAACCCCTAAACCCCCAACCCCAAAAAACCAAAACCCTTTCCTTCCCCTCTTCTCTAACTAATATAAAAGGGGAGACCAGTGCTTTTGTTACTGATGAGGAATAAGGTAAAGAGCTAATCTAGTCATCGGGATAAACTTTATTCTCCTGGAATGAATGATGGGATGGAATTTGGCATAATTTTTATTTTTTGACCTCTAATGAATGAGCGAATTACTGGACTAGTTGATGATTTGGCTACTTAACCTAATAGTTGAAAGATCAAATTGTTGGTGAATAAGCTAGCCTAATCTAGGGGATCACATGAATGATATTCAGAATGTGATAAAGCATTATGGATAATTTTTAGTTCTTATAATAGTCAATGATAGTTCCATTGAAGCGGCGGGAGGGGGGGGGGGGGGCAATGGATAACTCATTTACCGTATGTTTACACGAAGTTATTCAACAAGGGAAGAAGAGGGTGGGTTGGAAGAATATTTGGTACACCAAAGCGCGTAAGAAGTTTCCTCACTTGGTGTGCAGTCTACTTGTTGACTGACATTGAATCTAATGAAGGGATGATGGTACTTGAATGTTACACTTTTTGGGGTGTAGTTCTGAGTACCTAGATCTTTTTTGGAACAATGCTGCACTTTTTTTTTGTTTATTTATTATCTTTAGTTAGCTGTGTCTCTATTATTCTCACACTATTGACTATTGGCTACTACCTTCTGAATTCCAGCCAAGGGTGGAAGCTGCTATGGTGAATGCCAGAATTCACAAAACAGTTAAAGCAACAAATGCTAAGGTAGGGTATGTTGGGCCTGCTGCTGATTTCAACTATGATCATCAACACCTTGGAACAGACCCACAAACACTAGTTGAAATTGCTGAGGGCCGCCATCCCTTTTCTTCAGCTCTCAAAAATGCCAAGAACCCAGTGATCATCGTCGGTGCTGGTGTGTTTGACCGAGAGGATAAGGATGCTGTTTTTGCTGCTGTTGACACTATTGCAAAGAACAACAATGTTGTGAGACCTGATTGGAATGGACTAAATGTTTTGCTTCTTAATGCTGCCCAAGCTGCCGCTCTTGATCTTGGACTTGTGCCTGAATCTGATAAATGCATTGATTCTGCAAAGTTTGTATATTTGATGGGTGCTGATGATGTGAGCTTGGACAAGCTTCCAGATGATGCCTTTGTGGTTTACCAAGGTCACCATGGTGATCGCGGTGTGTATCGTGCCAATGTCATTTTGCCGGCATCTGCTTTCACAGAAAAAGAAGGAATATATGAAAACACCGAAGGGTGTGCTCAGATCACACTACCAGCAGTTCCTACTGTTGGTGATGCCAGGGATGATTGGAAGATAATAAGAGCGTTGTCTGAGGTGGCAGGTGTCGGATTACCCTATGATAGTCTAGGGGCAATCCGATCTCGAATTAGGACGGTGGCACCAAATCTCCTAGAAGTGGAGGAGAGACAACCAGCCACATTCTCAACTTCTTTGAGACCTGAGGTCAGCCAAAAAGTAAGTGCAACACCATTCACATCTGCTGTGGAGAATTTCTACATGACTGATGCAATTACTAGGGCCTCAAAGATTATGGCTCAGTGTAGTGCATTGCTAAAGAAATGAGCATCGGGTCTCGGTACCTATAATAAGTTTTTTCCATTCACTTTTCCTGCCAGTGTTATTAGTTTTAAAGTTGATGAATTTTTTGTATTTGAGATCAAAGGAAGAGAGCAGAGAAGACTGTAAATTGGTGTGCCACAGTGAATGTCCTCATAAATGGCACCACAACTTGGATCTCTAGTTTGTACCTTTTTCTGTAATTTAATCAGCAGGTTGCTGTAATTGTTGAGTTTTCCACACCGAAGTTGGAGACCTGAAATTCTCAGCACAGAATATGGAACTCTTCTCCAACATAATAAGACTTTACATCAATTTAGCACACTGGAGAACTACATCATCCAGTTAGGACTTGTTATTTTATAATTGTGGTTAATTACTAAGCTCAGTTTGGAAACGTATCTAGTCATAGTTTGGAGAAAATGAATTATGAAATGATTGTACGAACTCGAGGTTTCTTACCCAAGGTAAAACTTTTCTGAGGAATTACTTTAAACTGACATTTGCGCTTGTGTACTTCCAGTCCTGCAAGAACAATGAAGTGCTTTTACTAAAGATTATAACAGATTTTCGTATCTTTCTTGACTTCAAGTTATCAGTGGATAAATAGAATTTGGAATGTCAAAAACTGAAACGAAGTAGTTAAAAAGATGCTGGAGGATGAGATTACTACTAGTATGGCCAAGAGGCAATCTGAGGTAGACAAGTAACAATCTTAAGTTAGTAATAGAGGCGTGCAAGGTGACGAGGAAGAAGGGAATACGAGCTAGGGTAAGAAGTGCAACGCAACTGTGGTTAAATGTAGACACCTGGTGCAGATAAGTGGTACTTTCCTGGCCACATCATATCCAAGTTTTACAAGCGTTTGCAATGGGGCGCATGTTGCGCAATCTTTTTCATTTCATACTAAATGCAAACGCATCAAATTCCAAGACAGGCAAAATCAAAGATAATACCTTACAGGAAAGACAGCTTATATGACATTATTCTTTGACATAAGAGCCTGAAAATATTGTTAGTTCAAGAATCCCCTTAGATCTCACAAGAAGATACATGTATGATATACATAATACAACAGCATAAAAGACTCATACAATAGTCAAAAGTGACTAAGATAAATAGCTCACCTAACAAAACAAATACACTAAGCATCAGAATCCACCACCTCTCGATTCTCAGGCCAGATGCAACATTTATATGAATAACCACTAAATTTCAACAAATATGAAATTCGACTCATAACTTCAGAAGTGTAATTGAGTTCAGTTCTAATAACTTGATAGTTAAACACATCAAGTTTAAATCTCGAATCCGCCTCTACTTGATTCAGACGTTGCTAGATTTTGACGCAGCTTCTATGTATTGAAATCCCAAAAACTCTTATAGTCGTAAAATCTCCAAAAGCTTTCTAGTAGTTAATGATTGAACAGGACCGATATCTTCTCTTCTGAATCTTTCGTTACTTTGATGAACGCGATGCATCATGACTAAACATGCGAGTTCAAGCACAAAAAGAATGCATCCTCCAGAAGGACCTAACCATGATAACATTTGGATGAAGCTTGCCTCTTCTTCCTTGTTATAATTCTAATTCTAATTCTAGTCTACTATATCTGGGAGCTGTACAAGACTATCTGCTTTGCTGGACGCCTGTATAAGTCTCTATGGTACATGAACTGCTAAACTAGCAGCATCATGCTGCAACCTTCTGCGGCTACTGCTGGTGTTGATAGAAAGCTGTTCCTTGAGTTCTCCTGTAAAAGGAATCAAATGAATAAGCAAATTCATGACATCTTTGGACTGACTCAGGATAATTTTGCTGAACATGGTGGCATAAGGTAATAAGATGAAAGAAGGATATAACAAGCGTAACTTCAACCGTGAATTGTTTGAGTCGCAAAAGATTGGCATAAACCCCTAAAAGCCTTTCTATAAATTACTTGCCTATGAGAAGAGTACATTTTGCAAAAATCTAGGTTAAGCAAAGACTTCAATGCACCTCCTCAACCTATCATCTCTTCATGCAGTATACTTAAAATAAGATTCAGGCTCATGCAAGATGCAGGTATCTTTGGTCTTTGGAAGCATGGCGTGGAGTACAGGGAATAAGAAACCAAGTGGTAACATCTGCCCTCGTCTCATAACAGTGCTATCATGATAATCATCATACCTACCTACAGGTGGAGGTGCCAGGTGGAATAGTTGAGGTGCGTGCAAGCTGACCCAAACACCACCATGGTTAAAAAAAAGAGAGACTCTTATGCTATCATCATAGGACCGAGAAAATGACAAAAATGGTCCCTTATCTTTCCGGGTATGTTTAAAATAGTCCCTAAAGTATGCTCTGAACAGCTTTGGTCCTTTAAATTCGCCAAAAGTTAACACTTTTGGTCTCCTCCAAATATTTAACAAACTCTGTTGGTTTTGACGGAGACATTAGGAAAGTCTGTCAAATCCTAGAAATCGCAACAACAAAAAACTATAATAGACACCAAAAATAGACCAAAAAAAGCAGAAATTACACCGAGAAAACTGCACCAAACTCTAGAAAGAAACCAAAAATAGTAGAAACTGCAAAAACAGTACCTCCAAATGTGAGTTCTCAGTAAACTTGGCATGATTTGTAAATTAAACACTTTAACTTAGTTAGTGACCAAAAAGACACCTCAACTTGGTGAAAATGTGTCTTTTAGACACATGAGTCCTACATGGCACGTGGAGTGTTGTTTTGTTCATTATGGTGTGTGAGACAGTGTTGTTTTGTTCATTATGGTGCGTGAGACTGCTAGTTTAAAGCTGAGGAGTCCACTCTTTTATGAGTAAAAACATTTTATAACACAAAATTTACCCTCATCTTCACCATTGTTGTTAAAAGAAAAGCTCTAGCATAACTCTCTTCTCCATATCTAAACAACACAACAGAGGATTAAAATATCATATGAAGTCCTGTTTTATAAAAAATAATTAATTTATGCATTCCCTTTTATCTGGTGAACTTTATATTTGTTTGACCACATAATGAACTAAATAAAGGCCAAAGTATCATTCAAAAGCTTTGAATGTGTAATAAACAGAGCCAACTTAAACATGTCAAAGTTCAGGCTTAGGAAGACTCGATCGAAGGATTTTGTAATTTCCCTTTTTACATTTCAATTAAAGCAATATCCTTGATTTTGAAAATTTGCATTGCTCTCCTAGTTGGTACAAAATGCAGTGGACATATAACTATAAAAATTACCCAAAATCTCTTTACTTTAGGTCTTCATCAACCAGTTTAAGCAAAATAAAAGAAATCCTATACTTTTCCATGCCATAAGTATTTGAACAAGGAGAGAGAAAAACAGAGAGAAGAAGATAGAAAGAGTGGAAATGGGCGGTGGTTAAGGGAGAGAAACTGAAGAGATATATGAAGCGGATCATTGGAGAAGAAGAATAAAATACCTATTCATTGCTATAGCTAATAGCTTTCTGTGAATTTGCAGAAGTAAATAATGAAGAATGAAGGTAAAGTTTGGTTGGTTCTTTACTGGACCGAAGAAGATGATCAAAAGGGGGTTGGCTGGAGTGGGGTGGGACGAAATTTCTTTCTTTTTTTCTCTCATGACACGTCTCTATCCTATTCGTTTTTGACACATCACCTGCAAGTAGATCTCACGCCCTTGGATTTGTTGACTTGAGTGTTTAAAAGACACATTTTTACCAAGTTGAGGTGTCTATCTGGTCACTAACTAAGTTAAAGTGTCTAACTTACAAATCATGCCAATTTAGGTGTCTAGTATTAAACCTTCTTTTTATGTGAGTTCCCAGTAATTTTTTTTTTAAAACATTACCATCAAATGTAATGGAGATAAGTTCGCTAAATATGTGGTGGAGGCTAAAAGTGTTTTCGCAAACTTGAAGGACCAAAACTGATCAGAGCATACTGCAGGGACTATTTTAACCTATTCCCAAACATAAAGAACCATTTTTGTCATTCTCTCTCATAGTACCTATCAGTTTCAAGAGGACATCACTGTGGTAGCACCACCGAAGCAGTCCTACAGAATTTTATTAGCTGTACATCCTACCATGTGAACAACCTAGCCCGCAGCTAGAATCAACTTTATTAACTATACAATCCCACTACTGTTCAATCAAACAGCCTTGCAGAAACGCACCAGATCTTTGATCACAAAGAGGCATTGGAATGAAATACAGAATTTAGATTTGAGAAAAACTCAAATGAACGCAGAACCACGTAAATTTTTTCTACTAATGTAACATCATTACTTTCTCCTCAAGGAAAATGGATTAAATGATTAAAGTCCTTTCTATGCACCGGTTACATAGAAGTCATTTGTGTATTATTTTTTAACTGGAAATTTCATGCTCGCTTATATAAAGTCAATAAAGAAATAAAATAGGGGGCAAGAGGAATTCACTATAATTACTTAACAACTGACCTTGGGATTTCGGTAACACTTTTTGTTGTTTCCCGGGATTCCTCGACTCTGGTTTCCAACGAGCATTTGCTAGTGATTCACCTAGTAACTCAGCAATCCCTGTTGCCATTGCCTCAGCCTTTTTGAAATAAGGAAACTTTTCACCTTCAAAGTGATTAGATAACCACATGTACATTGACAACACTTGGTGCTTAGTCTCAAGATCCAAGAGCTCCGAATCATTACGAGCTGAACACTTCGGCATGCCCATTGCTATATTAACAGGCAGCGCTTGTGCATACGATGAAGCAAACTTCAGAAGATGGTACATAGCTTTCGGGTCTCTAATGTTAACAGGGGCGAAGCAAAAATTGAAGCGATCTTCAAGAGATAGTCCTTGAACTTTCTCAAGCATATTAGCTATCTTTTTTATATGGTTATACTGGCACAAGAAGTACGAACCGTCCAAACGGCAATTTTCACCAAACCTATCAAGCAGCTCGGAGAATGTAGAATTTGGAATTTGCCCCGCGAATAATTCAACTTGCTCATAGAAAGGAAAGAGCCCAACTTTGTTAACTTCATCAAACGGCTTCTTCAGACACTCGATTAAGTAGTCTAAATCCTCCAACTGTAAAGTTGTTGTTAGTCCTTCCGGATATCGACTTCCTCTTCGACCTGCTCTTCCAGCAATCTGCTTTACCTGTGAAGCAGGAACGGGAACAATGCGGTCACCATTGTACTTCGACAAGGTGTAGAAGATGATTCTTCGAATATTTAGGTTTAAACCCATTCCGACTGCGTCACTGGCAACCAAAACATCGTACTCATTGTTCGGATCGTTAAACAAAGTAGCTTGCTGTCTTCGTGTTTCAGGCGGTAAGGCACCGTATATTACACAACAGCGGTGATTAGTATGCTTCTCGATAGCCAATTTGACTTCAAATATCTCTCTTCTTGAAAAGGCAACAACACAGTCCCCTGATCGCACGTTTTTTAAATCACCTAAAAGTGTCTTTGCTTCAACCACCAACGGCTTAAACCGCTCGTAATGCTGTTCTACCAACTCATCCCCAGTTTCACTACAGATTTTTCGAACAATATCCAAAACACTTGGGTCTCCACAAACATGTATTTCGTCAGCCTTTAACCCCAGTAACGCCCTCGTCCATGCATAACCTCTATGTGTGTCCGCCATCATTTGGATTTCATCAATAACTGCCACATCATACATATCATCGGTTGAAACCATCTCAACCGTGCAAGCGACATGATTAGAAAAAGGGACGTGTTTTTTCTCCTGCCCGGTAAGAAGACTACAGTACACCCCTAATCCATTCACCTTATCGAAAACCTCCATAGCCAACAACCTTAGAGGACTACAATAAATGCCCTTTTTTGCTTCCATGTACCGTTGCAATGCATTATATGTTTTACCACTATTTGTGGGACCACAATGATATATGATCTTGCGTTTCATTGCCCTAGCAAACGGAAACCAAGTATGCGGCTTTGTCAAATCCGCCGACTCAACCATTTTCCTGAAGTTCTTTATCTCATCAGGAAACTCCTCTAAGCAAAACTCAACGAATATCGGAAACAGAAACTTCTCAGCTTCAATACACGGACCAAGCGACACTAAGTACTTCACAATATCAACCTTACACTTCTTAAAGAAAAAGTTACGAAATTTATGCGCTGCTGTAGGAAAAAATGAAGCCCCAATATACACAGCTAAAGCCTGATTCGAAGCCCATCCGGACTTAGCAAAACATCTAAAAATCTCAATCAAAGTATCCCAATCAGCTCGCGTTTGTTTTTCACACTTGCTAGCCTCCCTAAGCTCCCTATATATTTCGACCGGATCACGACTAGCTATTTGAACAAAATTCAATCTTTTCTCAAACCCTAATGCATCATTTTCACACTCATTCTCTTCCACATCTAAATCACAAATTTCTGATTCATTATCCTCATTTTCCACAACTGTGGAAAAAGGGTGTCCATAAAAATGAAAAAGATTCAATCTTTTCCATTGTGCAACACATAAAGGTGAAAATTGAGGTGGGGTTAGTAAAGGGTGTCTATAAATGTGAAAATCTTGAATTTTTTTTGGTTCTGTAAAATGGGTATGTAGGAATCTACTGGAAACTGAGAAAAATCTAAACTTGGTAAGATTATTCTTAGATAAATACAGATAAAAAAGATTTCTTGCTGGTCCTATTGCCATTAAGAGATAAAAGATTATTGCATCAAGAATGTAAAATATGCATATAGCTAAAAAAAAAAAAAAAAAAAAAAAAATTATAGCATATTGATAGTAATAAAAGCATACCTCGAGAAACTATGAAAGATTGTAAAGAGAAGCAAAAATGGAGGAAAAAGAGTGGTGAATGTTGTATACCATAAACCCTACGATAGAGAAATACAGTGGACAAAAAAAGAAATATTTGTTTGCACAGATATCTTTTTTTTTTTTTTTAACGAAAAATAAACTTTACATATTTAAAAACATTATGGTTAATTTTTTTAGTCTATAATTTGTATTGTAATAAATAGTAATTGTTTTTTTGTAAAACATAATGAATCATAAACCCCTAATATTTTGTTACATTATATTACCTCCCTCCATCCCTTATGTCACACAATTTAGAGTATTCAAATGTTTAGTGTGAATGGTGTGAATTCGAACACAAAATAATTATATTTTTAAATTACATATGTAAAAACAACATAAAAAGTATTATAAGTTAAAATAATTAACGATTCAAATTATTTAAAAGACGTATAAAAATGTTGTCGTTCAGGAAAAACTCCTTTGACTATCTAAATAGTAATTGTGTCACATTATGTGGAACACAGGGAGTACTATTTTTTCTCTAGAAGAAAATCCCAGTTTATATTTTTCATAAATTGAATATCTCCGCTAGGGTGTGGTATAATAACAGTAGCATTCTTAATTATCATAATCATAAAGAATGTTAAGTGCATTATCTATGGGAGAAAATATGCTATTACAAATACTACAATTCGGGAGAATCCTTTTCCCAAGCATGTGTGAAAAATTTCCCATTTAATTTGGAAGATATTGTTTTATAAAAAGCGAAAATAAAAAGAAAATGCAAATATTTTGTTGAGCAAGGATTTTGAAACTTTTGTGCTTTGTTGAAGCTCCAAGTAGTGTAATTTATGCATCATGAAATGACTAATAAAATCTAGTAAGCATTTGCAAGTAAGCAATTTTGGGAAATTAAGGGAAGAGATATTTAGAAGCCATATATGCTTTAAGTTATATATAGTGACGGTGTTACAAGTACTTATAACGATTGGTATATTTCTACGATAAACATTATACTGATAAACTTATAGAAATGAAAAGTCATCTGCTATAATAAATTAAACTACACTGATAATGCAAAAAAGTGTATATTACTTAAAGCTTATTCTAATATCAAGACAAGTGTATCACTCTGCTGTATCAAATAACATCATTTTCAAAGATGAATTCAACTTATTACAATACAGATTTGTGAAAAACACGACAAGATGAATCAAGAAAACTTGATCAACTGTCACATTATTACAATACAGATTTGTGAAAAACGACTTTCAAACCAAAAATTCGATATCATTTTGAGTCTTCATCTGTTGCCTTTGAGCACGAAGCAATGCCAGTTTGCTCGTACGAGCTTTCCCAATTTTGTCCATCGAAGCATTTGATCTCAACATGTTTTAGCGTACCGGGATCAACACACCATAATGTAACAGATATTCCATCTGGATTCGATCGTGGAATAAAGAAAGAAGTTATGCCACAAACTTTGCAGAAGGTGTGTTTAGCTGTATGTGTCCCAAATGTATAAGTTGTAAGGAACTCTTTGGAGTCCCCGAGAAGTTCAAATCTCTCCGAGGAAACTACGAAGTTCGTGGTTTTTCTCATGGAGCAGTCAGAGCAGTTACAATCCCAGGCAACGATGCTAGATGGTGCATAGACTTGCCATCTTACCTTTTTACAGTGACATCCACCGGTATGTAGTACCAGCTCAGAATCCATTCTTCAAAATCGTCTATCTCCACACTGATGCTGCATCACACAACATATACAATCAGACCTCTCTATAACAGTTATCCTCTAGGCTCTATAACAACATTTCACTATCACAACCATGTTTTCTATGGTATCGATCTTTCATATTATGCTATATTATATGTTCTCTATAACACATTTCGCTATAGCAACCAAAAGATATCCGAGCAAACGATGTTGTTAAAGAGAGGTTTGATTGTATTAGTGTTCCATCTTAAAATGAAGATTCACATACAATATATTGTTGTTGTTCTCCATTAAACGTTCAAGAAAACAATTTACTTATTTCATATTCTGCAGACGATAAATCTAAGCAGTTATCATACTACCACGCAAAGATGATTATTGGCTTAGGTGTAAGCTCTGGCATGTCGTGCCTCGGATATTGGAGAACTTTCAGAATGAAGTAGTATGTACAAATTGAAACAAATATTTGCGGAAAATGTTTGTACAAACAAAATATGTATACTCCTAACCTTTTAACACGTTCACAATGAAGAGATTGTAAAATATTTCTATTTTTGACAAGATTGTAAAATAATCCTATTGTGCAATCGAAATGTATGAGATAACACGTTTTATATGATCAGAATGAGATAAATGAGTTCCCTTTGTGTAAATGAAAGGCAAGAGAGAACAAGATTCAAGTGAAATACATGACACCCTTTCCAGATCACCGGTTCCGAAAGAATGGAATTATGTGCGCTGACAGTCATTTCAATATAAATGTCTGCTGAAACTATTCCCTCTAACACGTTCGAGAAAATGAGCAAACTTCCTTATATTAACATAAAATTAAAAAAGAACGAGGTATTCATGATTTAGGAACTTCTATTGAATTATACTTCCCTTGCAGAAAAGATTACAAAATTTTAACTTCAAGAATTATAAGAATCCCCTAACATGCAACACTTGAAGCATTAAACTGAATAGACAAGCATGTAGTTGTTTGCAAGTATATTACTGTGAATATCAGATTCTGACCTTTTTAGGCTAGGTAGGATCGATATATTCGTCAAATGGGATTGATGCAACACTAGATGGTGTTTTACTCACATATTCTGCTAAAGATTGGCAAAATGAACAGCACTAAAACACCAAATCCAGAGGATATTTCATCATCAGAGAAAAGCAATGACATTGCAAGATCATAGACAGTCAATACACTTGATGCTTTAGGATCTCGTCTATCCAAATTCAAGCATCTATGAGCAGCTCCGATACTAAGGCCATGGCGGCTAAACACACATCAGTGGGCATGTAATCTGGATGAGCATATAAAGTTCTTTACACTGTCGGTGGATATAAATTGCATTCTAATCTAATACCCCCTCTATTTCACTATGTTTGTCATAGTTTGACTTGGCCCAAAGTTTAACAAAGAAAGGAAGACTTTTTGAAACTTGTTATCTTGAATATGACATAGCATTTGCATGGCTATAAAAACTTCTCATTAAAGAAATATAGGAATGTGTCATTCTTTTTAGAACGGACTAATAAGGAAATAGAGTCGGACAAAGTGGAATGGAGGAGTAACTTGATAGGATAGCCCCATAGACAACTTTCACCACTTAATAAGTAGAATTGGTTTTTCAAGCCTATATATATATATATATATATTTTTATGATGGTGGTGTTTGGGCCAGCTTGTGCGCACCTTGACTAATTCGACCAGATACGTGCTACCTCCCACCAACACAGATACCAGGTAACTCTGCCTCTACGACTTAAGAAGGTGGAAAGAAATTACCTCGTGTTTATGTTTCAAGCCTATATCTCACTGCAATCTTCTACTGTCACACTCTTTTATGCATTTTAACATGATACAAAATAATTCAGCATATGATTAGTATACATCTTCTTAGCTCTAACATGATCAAACACATAAAAAGTCCAAAATTTTACAGCTCATCCTTGATCCCAAGCCAAATTTGATTAGTTGCTTGTAAAGTGGAGCAGCAACCTTTTCAACAGTTTAAGAAGAAAAAAACTCAACTTGCAGAGCCTAATCACATCTTTAAATGGGATACAACATGCAATCACAATGATATAAACAAAACAATATAAGCAATATTGTATTTAAGACAAATTTTCAATGGAAGAAATACAAGTTTGAATCATCAAACATGGGACTGTATAGCAAACAAGAAATTACAAAAACAAAACTTTTTTTTTTTTTTAATTCAGAAAGCAAAGCCAATGGAATCAAGAACTCATAGAAAACTTGTAATCAACCAAAAAAAATAATTGAAAAAGGGATCATAAAGACATATTAGCTTAGATTTTACCTTCTGCTGAGTCAAAATTGAAACAACTATAGTAAAATTCAATCAGTGAAGTCTGCAAAAAAAGTTAAATCTTTAAATAAATTTCTCTCAAGGAAGTCAAGTAATAGGTGCTTAACCCATAAGATAGTCAAGTAATAGGTGCTTAACCCATAAGATAGTCAACTAATAGGTGCTTAACACAGTGGGCCGATGGGCCTACACTGGCATTTGTTTTAGAACTTGTAGAAAGCCCATTTTTGTTGTTCAACAATGTTAAAAAGAGAAACTGCAGCTTATGCTAGGAGACTTATGCTGGGAAACTGCAAATCATTATAGCTGTACTATTTTCTATATATAACTATTGGGGGGCTGTGTTTATCCTGCCTCAGAGCTAGGGATGGCAACGGGGCGGGGCGGATTTGATCTTCTGCAGTTGCGGGGCTAGGCAGGGCGGGTTGAATATTTTTTCCAAAAATTCAATGCCGGGCGGGGCGGGTTGCGGGTTTCAAAAATTTAGTGATTCTCCTCTGTTTCGTAACGTTTTCGTGACAAATTTTTTTATTTTTTTTTTTTTGTTCGTTTTAGATGAATAAATTATAAACCGCCAATTATTTTTTTATTATTTTAATCACAAAATATTTTTTCGCTATTTAATCATAAACAGCTTTTGTTCCCGCCAGCCAAACATTCAAAAAAAAGCAAAAACTTTCGCAACTTATAAGTCAATCCAAACGGGCTCCTAAGCCTCCATCTTCAACAGGTTTCATTAATACCACATTAAATTTATTAAAATTTAAAGTAGGAAAGAAGTTTCCAAAATAAAATATAGAGCTAACAAATACTCCATATTCAAAGAAGAAATGTATATAAGGTATCAACTGCTCAAAAGAGTAAGGAGACAGTAGTAAGACTTCATAAAACTAATGAATAATTTGGTTACCATTTTCAATTTTCACCAACTTAATTTTAGGAAGTCATATGTTATTTTATCTGGGTTAATATGGAAATACGATTATGTACATATTTTGTAATAACCCAATTTTTAAATAAGGGTTTATTTGATAATTTTAGCTAAAAGGATTAAAAAAAAAAAATAAGGAATTCAGTGGGCCAAGCCCGAAAAAGGAAAAGGAAAAAAAAATTAAAAGGAAGGGCTGAAGCCCCAATTTGAAAGAAAGGAGAAGAATGATTTTAAAAAGAAAAAAGAAGCCACTGTAACAGAGGCAGAAAACGTAGAAGCAAAAGAGGGAAAAAAAAATGCAGTAGAAGAAAGGGAGAAAAAGAGAGGAAGGGAGAGGAGAAAAATAAAGATTTTTCACCCAACTCATTAAGGTAATGACTCTAATCTTTTATTTAAGTTTGTAACATAATTATGGGTGAATCTTTATGATGAAAACATGAGAATATTTTGAGGAATGGAGAAAGTTTAGCTCTAGGGTTCTCAATCAAAATCATTGATTTGAAAGGACAAATAGTGTCGGATTTTAGACTTCTATATATCGTTGGAATCCTCTCGTTAAGGCCTTCCCGAAAACATATGTCTTGTCGGGTTTTGAACACATTGACCAGAGGGCGTTTTCGTCCTTTAAAATTTGACTTTAACCGTTTAAGCATCTAAAAATATAGAAGTGGTTTACCCTAAGGGTTTTGACCATTCTAAATCCATTTTTGTGTAGTTTGAGGCAATCCGGAGACTCGAGAATGCAGTTTTGATTTATTGGGAAGTGTGCTTGAATTGTGAATTTGAGGTAAGTGAGACTTTAAGCTTTGGGTACTTACTTTTCAAAACCCGTTTTAAAAATATGTTTTGTCTCGCAGTCCATGTGTTGGGGCGGCGTGTGCTTGGCAGAATCGGTGGTCCTTAAGGCCAACTGCATATACTTTATTTTCAAATAATCCAAAACTCTCTTTATAAATTGTTTTGTGATGTGATATAGCTGTGAGCCATGATATTGGGGCATTGTGTATGCTTCCTTAGCATTGTGTATGCTTGATTATATTGGGGCATTGTGTATACTTCATAGCATTGTGTATGTTTTTTGATGATATTGGGGCATTGTGTATGCTTCCTTAACATTGTGTATGCTTCCTAACATATTTGGCACATTGTGTATGTTGCCGTGGATTCATAGTGTTGACTAATTCTTTAACGCCACTTATGACGGTTCGTAGTGTAAATTGTGTTGAGATATATAATATATTTGATAAACATTGGTTTGGACCTTGGTTGCTATTATATAATGATATATTCATGTGCATAATATTTTTGTGCTTGTTGTGTGTTTGTATTTTCTAACACTTGTTCTAGAGGTATTTGAAGTGGCGGGTCGAAGATCTTACTGGGTTATATTTATGTATAACTCACTCCTTACCCGTATGTCCGTACGAATATTGTCGTTAAGAACGAGGCTGGTAATTGAAGACTTCGTGAGTGGATTAATTGTCGAGGTGAGCCACCGCATTGTTCGTGGAGCGGCCATTTCGGTTTATCTAGTTTATTTCCATTTCGGCCTTATCTAGTTTATTTCTAGTTATTTCTTTTATTTTAGGTTTACATGCCCGACACTCAAACATATAACTCGTTAGATGTTCCATGGTCTTAGCGTGGGATATGGGTTAGAGATTCTTTTTATCTTAGCGTTGGTTGGTTTTCATAAATCGATTATGGATTTGGTTGGCGACTATTTCGCATTTTTATCATTAATAACGTTGTTGGACCTGTACTTATTTTCTTTTAGTGCTTTTGTAAATGATTAAGAGTATGATATATGGTTCGCCTAGCGGGTGGTGTTTGCTGGGTGTCAATCACGTCTAGCGGGTATTTTGGGACGTGACATATTTAGAGAAAAATATACTCCTTAATTACACAAGCCATCCCCATTTAGTTCTAAAAAAAAAAAAAATTCTTAACTACGGGGCAAGAGAAAATGAAAGATGGATTTATTAAACTACATTCTTAGTTTATTTTTTAATGCAAAAATAATTTTTGTATTAAATTTTGATTTAGCTTTTCTAGATTTTAAAAAAGAAAATAGTGGGGGGCGGGGCGGGTGAGGGTTTATGCGGGGCGGGGCGAAGCGAATTTAAAACACAGAGAAATGTTATGCGGGGCGGGGCGGGTTTCAATTTTGAGGGTTAAGGCTAAACCCGCACCGCACCCGCCCTGGCCCATTGCCATCCCTACAAGTCAGAGCATCATAAAGGCAGTGGATAAGAAGTGTAGGGATTATTTGTGGGGGTGTTCTGAGGAGGAAAGGAAAATAGCATTGGTATCATGGGAAAAAATATGTTTGCCTAAGAAGTTTGGAGGTCTGAATATTAAGAGTTGCAAGCTCTGGAATGTAGCATCAGTAGGTAAACTCATATGGTAACTAGCCAGCAATAAAGAGATGTTATGGGTCAAATGGGTGCATGGTATTTATATGAAAGGGGAAATAGATATCTGGGAACACCAAGCACCAAAGGATTGCAGTTGGTACTGGAAAAAAAATCGACTCTCTGAAAAATACAATGGTTCAATGGTACAGGAATGGGGTGTATATCCTGACAGAGAATGGGGAATATTCAGCTTCAAGAGTTATGCATTGCTGACACAGAGAATGGGGAATATTCTCGAAAAATACAATGGTTCAATGGTACAGGAATGGGGTGTATATCCTGACAGAGAATGGGGAATATTCAGCTTCAAAGAGTTACAATGCATTGCTAGGAAGGCACACAAGGATCCCTGAAGCTGCACTGGTGTGGAACTTTATCATGGTACGTAGACATAGATTCATTGTGTGGTTAGCTAATCAAGAAAGGTTGTTGACAAAGGATAGGCTCACTAAGATGCACATACATGATGATGATGAAAGCTGTGGATTATGCTCAAATGCTCAGATGGAAACACATAGGCACATATTTGCAAATTGTGCATGGTTTAAAGAATTGAGGGATGCAGTGGTCAACTGGTCTAGGATCTCATACACGAGTATGAGTGCTCAGCAAACATTGCAATGGGTCAGGAGAAGGAAATGGAAGAAGTTCAAGAAGGAGCTGGTTATTGCCATTTGGGGTGCTATGATATGCCACACCTGGGATGGCAAGGAATGGAAAGCAGTTTCAGGAAAGGAATGTGCAACCTCAGCTTGCAATTGCTCAAGTCCAGATAGAGGTGAAGGAAAGAGTAGGAATTTTCAAATGTACAAAAAAAGCTTACAGTAGTAGACACTTGGTCCAGCAATTGTGTAGTTGAGCTAAAGTTCTAGCAGGTTGTGTTTTGCATTTCTAGATTCAAAATTGTTTAGGTTTCACTTTGTTTTAGCTTTGACACACTGGAGAATAGCAACATTCCTAAAAGGTGGCTATTGCTCTTGTGCATTTGGATGATGTATTGGTTTGTTTTGTTGGTACGGTAATATATTTACAATTTATTACCAAAAAAAAAAAAATGTTAAAAGGTGAAGAGAAGTAGTCAGAAAATAGGGAAACTTATGTAAATGTATTCTTCGGCCAACTAGTTTACCAATATGGCCAAACTATTCGCTAATAGTATGTATATTTATGTATATTATTTGTATAGTATATGTATATTTAGAATAAAGTATACACTACCTACATTATGTACATATTATATAAACTAGATGGCTGAATGGTATTTAACTGTAATTTTCCCCCCAGAAAATATGATCTTCGTTACAGCAGTTCGCTAGTGAAGAAACTTATATGGGGAAAGGGTCAAATATACCCCTCTACTTTATTTTATTAGTTAAATATACCCTTCGTTAGTGTTAACAAAAATACCCCTACCGTCTTCAAACTTCATACTTATGGCCCTATTTAGATGGAAATCCCCAAATCCTCTCAAATTACCCAATTTCAAAAAAAAATTACCCACATTTTTTGTTGACCTGCCTCGCCCGATCCGCCTATCATCATCATCAAGCTCTAGCTTCATCTTCTTCCATGGAGAAAAAGAAAAAAGCAAGAACACACCCAAATAATAAAATACCAAAACTCACCTCAAATTTAATCTTTAAATCCAACTCTAAATCTTAGTGCGTACCATTAAACAAATTGCCCTTGCACCTGGAAAATTCAAGAGCCTTTTGAGTTACTGTCGTGATCAGCTTTTCCTTTTCCCAAATTTTCCAGTTCTCTTTTATTTTTTTCACTTCACTGATCTCCTTTTTCCCCTTCCTTTTCAAATATCACCTAAAATGGGTGTACAAATCTCTGCACCATATCTTGTTCTATTGTAATGGACACATTGGCCAGTCGAACAATTAAGTTTCTCCTATTTCTTACCTTTTAAATTTAAAAAGAAAAAAGAAATAACAGCACCCCCCCCCCCCTCCCGCCAAAACAATAGAAAAGAGGGGCCTGAAAATAGAAAAGCATGAAAATTAAATCTACTTACATCAAACCTAGTTTTGGTAACTTATAATTGCTTCATAAAATTAAATCCCCAATTAATAGAACCTTAAACACATAATCAAGAGTTCTGCATAAGGAATAATGTCAAGCCTAAATATTGGTTGCGCCAAGATTTGAAGTTGAATTTAATAATGAAATTTGAGGTGAGTTTTGGGATTTTATCATTTGGGTGTGTTCTTGCTTTTTTTTTTTCGTCCATGGAAGAAGATGAAGCTAGAGCTTGATGATGATGATAGGCGGGTTGGGCAGGGCGGGCAAAAAAAAAAAAAGTGGGTAATTTTTTTGAAATTGGGTAATTTGAGAGGATTTGGGGATTTCCTTCCAAATAGGGGCATAAGTATGAAGTTTGAAGACGGTAGGGATATTTTTGTTAACTTTCACTAATGAAGGATATATTTAACTAATAAAACAAAATAGAGGGGTATGTTTGACCCTTTTCCCAACTTATATTATGTCTTATATTGTACTTTACTTTTATCTATATTTTGTATGTGCTATTTATCTAAAAAGTCATATCACCCCTTCTTTGGAAGTTTGCTAGCTCATAAGCTTGCCGTTCTTTTTCCTTGAGTTGCCCTCACCGGAGCTCGTTTTTCGTCATGGCTGTCATAGTAGTTGTAGGCGTTTGGCCATAGATTCCAAATATTTTTCACTAGTTGAGTTTACGAAGTTGGAGTTGTATTTAGTTATACTTTTTACAAAGTAGAGAAGAGAACATTTTATTTTGAAGATGGAGTTGGAAACAACTTATAGGTTGTTCTTCAAAATTGAAATCTAACTTCAAGTTGGATTTGAAATTTTATGACCAAACACTGATTTTGAAATAAAGTAAAAATTTATTTTGGAAAAAAGTGAATAATTCTCATGGCCAAACAGGTATAATTTGCCATGCACTTCCTCCCCCGGATTACTGGGAGCTAAAGAAATCAATACTCCCATGGAACAAAATCACGGTTTGGCATTGGCTGAAGGAGTCAATTTGGGAGATCTGGTTCCATACCGACGTCTGGTCGGTAGATTGATATACCTCAATTTTACGAGACCTGAGTTGTCATATTGCGTGCATGTTCCGTCCCAATTCATGCAGCAACCAAAGGAACCACACTAGAACGCGGGTCTCTATGTGGTGCCGCTACTTGAAGAAGAACTCAGGACAAGGCATTGTGATAAGAAAGATTGTGATCTCTAGTTGTACGGTTTGTGTGATTCGGACTGGGCCGGATGTCTGTTTACTCGAAAATCACTTACCGGCTGGTTTATCTCCCTCGGGAAGTCACCCGTATCATGGAAACCAAGAAGCAGCACATTGTCTTTCGCTTGTCAGTGGAGGTGGAATACTGGCAATGACAGTCTGTGAATTGAAATGGTTAAAGAGAATTTTGCATAGTTTGGGCATTGAACATAAATCTCCGGTGAAAATGTACAGTGATAGTCAAGCGACATTATATATTGCACGAAATCCGGTGTTTCATGAACGGACTAAACACATTGAAGTCGACTGTCACTATGTCTGGGACGCCTCCATTCAAGAGAATACTCCCCGGCCACGTGGCAACAAGTAAGCAATTGGTCGATGTGTTTACAAAAGCTTTGGGCAAATCGCAGCATCAATATTTGCTTAGCAAGTTGGGCATTAGGGACCCTCATGCTCCAATTTGAGGGGGGTATTGAGACCGAATGTGACCAGACCAATTTGCGATCACATCAGTGAGTCGGTGAATCCTTACGTCGGTGGGAACCCTATTCTAGTCTAATTGTAATAGGTTTGGTCTATTTATGGTGAATTTGTAATTATGGCAATATAGGATTTGTAGTTCTATTAGAATAAGGCTACCTTATTAGACTAACGTAAAGGAAAACCTTGTTTGTATATAAGGAGATCATTATGATGAATACAAAGCAATTTGGAAGATATTGTTTATAAACGGCGAAATAAAAAAAGAAAATGTGGATGTGTAATTTATGCATCATGAAGTGATTAATAAAATCTACCAAGCTACTGCAAGCAAGCAAATATGGAAAACTCTTATCTTACCCATTTTTACTCAAATAATAGTGCTATTTGGGAAGGTTTTCAGCTATCTTAGAAATTAAGAGAAGTGATCGAAGTCACGAGAGTTTAAGTTAATATGCGTTAATAGAGTACGGTGTTAAAAATATTAATACAATTACTTATAATCAATTATAAATCTTTACAATGAATATTATATTCCCTACAACAAAAATGGCATAATGTTACGAACTTCATTGCTAAATTACTCTTAGCTAACAAGCTTTCTGATGATCCGTGACTATATAGTTTTAGCAACAAATTTTGTTTTTTAACTACAGAATTTGTCTGTTGTTAATTCCTGCTTTTTTGGTAGTAATTGGTAACCTCGTAGAAATGGCAAGTAATCTAAGATGTTAAACTAGACTGATAATGTGAGAGAACATTTACACTGTCGCGTATTACTTAAACCATATCCTAGTACCAAGACCGAATTCACACCATACACAAATTGCAACACAAGTGAATCACTCTGCTGTATCAAAATTTAGTTAAACTTGTATGTCACTTAACATCATTTTCAAGGATGAATTCAACTTATAACAATAAAAATTTGTGAAAACAGATAGAGAAGATGAATCAAGAAATTTGATCAAGTGTTACATTATGCTCCTGGCTTTCAAAACAAAAGTTGATATCATTTTGAGTCTTCATCTGTTGCCCTTGAACAGGACGCAATGCCAGTTTGCTCGTACGAGCCTTCCCAATTTTGTCCATCGAAACATTTGATCTCAACATGACTCAGCGTACCGGGACCAACACACCATAATGAAATAGCTGTTCCATCTGGATTCGATCGTGGAATGTAGAAAGAAGTTATGCCACAAACTTTGCAGAAGGTGTGTTTAGCTGTATGTGTCCCGAAAGTATAAGTTGTGATGAACTCCTTGGAGTCGCCGAGAAGTTCAAATCTCTCGGAGGGAACTATGAAGTGTGTGTTTCGTCTCATGGAGCAGTCAGAGCAGTTACAATCCCAGGCAACAATGCTAGATGGTGCATAGACTCGCCATCTTACTCTTTTACAGTGACATCCGCCAGTATGTAGTACCGGCTCAGAATCCATTGTCTATCTCTCCGCTGACTCTGCATCAGACAACGTATATTAGTGCTTTATCTTTAAGTGAAGATCAGCAAAGACCAACCCCATTGACCTTCAAAAGAAACAAGTTACTTATTTCATAATCTGCAAACGACAAATCTAAGGATTTATTATACTAGCAGGCTAAGATGAGGATCGACTTATTCACTGTTGTTTTGACATCAACGAAATGCCATTTACCCTTTCAGAGGAAGAAAAAGATGAGGATCGACTTATGTGAAGCTTAGCATGTATTGCCTCGGTTAAAGCTGATTTGGAAATGGATATTTACTACTCTCCAATTTATGTGGCGGTGTTTGACTAGGCACAGAGTTTTTAATAAAAGAAAGATTGGCATTTGGAAGTTGTAGTCCTAAATCCACCATGACATTTCTATGGACTAATAACGAACTAGTGGCACATAAAATGGAACAGAGGGAGACAATCTTTGCACAGATATATTTTTTACCTACAAACATCACAACATATTCTCTTTTCAGTGATGATATTTGTAACATAATTATCTTGTGTAATTGAAGAGATAACACAGTATATGATGATCAAAATGAAAGAAGTAAGTTCCCACATTGTGTAAATGAAATGTAACAGAGAATACATTTTATTGAGATCCACGTGAGATAATTGGGACGCCTTCCAGATTATCGACCAAAAGAAGGGAATTATATGCTCAGATAGTCATTTCAATAGAATGTCTGCCAAAACTTGTTTCATCTTACAAAGTTCCAGAAAATGAGCTTGAAGATATCCAATAAAGAACTTCCTGATATGCACGTAGATCTGAAAGGAGGTGACATATGATTTAAGAAAAGTATACAATATTTCAGTAACTTCAAGTCTCAAGAATTATAAGAATCTTAATATTCAAGATTTAAGAACATATAATTCTTTGCAAGATTATTAGTGAGAATCATATCAGATCACAATAAAGACTATGACACAAGGCAGTTGTAGACTGATAATCCAGAGGAAAACTACCATTGGGGTTGGGTTTTTTTTTTTTTTTTTTTTTTGTGTGTGGGGTGGGGGTGGGTGGGGTGTTTTCCTACCTTCTTAGGCTAGGTAGGATCGATATATTCATCAAATGATTGACGCAACACCAGATGGTGTTTAACTTGCATATTTTGCTAAAGACTAACAGCACTAAAGAGTAAATCCAGAGGATATTTCATCATCAGAGAAAAGCAATGACATCACAAGATCCATAGTGAGCACATTTTCACTGCTTCAATTGTGGCCTTTCTTAAGAAATGACCATAAATTTAGTAGGCTCACAGTACCTAGGTACTGAAACCTTCTTTGTCAAGAGAACTTACAGTTGCTAAATGCAGTTCACACCTGAATGATTCACTGAAGATAGAGAAGCTTTAAGATCTCGCATATCCAAATTGAAGCATCTATGAACACTTGGATACTAAGGCCATGGCAGCTAAATGCACATCAGTGGGCTAAAACAACCACCGACTGTGATCAGCTGTTGAACAAATGCTTCTATAGACTAAATGTCTTCCTTCTATTTTCTTAGATAACTCTATAGCAATATACAAAAACATAGAGGATTGACTAAAGTAAGTGAAGCAAGAGAAGTATGCTGCTTGTCTGCGTTACGATCTTTTTGTGAAAACAGTAGGAGCGCAGCCCTTAACCTTAACCAATATAGATGCTTTGCTTCAAATATATGAGAAAAAATTTCAGCTAAGACTAAACAGGACTTCTAGTTCATCTCTCTTTGAGTTGGCAACAGAAATTTTAACATGCCGAACCGCACAGACTGTTCACATTGTGCAGTTAAAAATTCTTTACTCTAACAGTAGACATAAATTACATCCTAATCTACTAAATTGGTAAGAGAGCCCCATAAAAATGCAATTTTGACTCCTTAAAAGTATTTTTCAAGCCTATATTCCATTGGAATGTCAACTTTCACACTCTTTGTATACATTTTAGCAAGGTGCAAGAATTCAGCATACCATTAGAATCATCTTCTTAGCTCAAACAGAAAAAACATCTTAAAAGTCCTACTGGTAACACAAACTTTTTTCCAAGCCAAATTTGGCTTAATTTGCCTCTAACTTGGAGGAAAGGTACAACCTTTTCAATTGTTTAAGAAAAAAAAATTCTAACTTGGAGAGCCTAATCACATATTTAAATGGGATACAAAATGTAATTATAATGATATAATCAAAACAATTTAAGCAATATGGTATTCAAGACAAATTTGAATCTTGAAACATGGGATTTTTTTAGAGCAAACAAAAAAAAGTTTCAAAAAAAAAATAATCTGCAGAATCTTGAAACCCCATGAAGAAAGCAAAGCCAGTTGAATCAAGAAGTCAACAACAAAATGGTATTAACCAAACATAATGATTTAAAAAAGAGATACAGATAGAAAGACACATTAGTTTAGATTTTAACTTTTGCTAAGTCAAAATTGGAACTTACTTTAGTGAAAATCAATCTTTGAAGTCTGCCAAAAAAGTTAGATCTTTGTAGTCTGTAAGAAAATATAAATTCTTATGGAAGACGGGCAATTCTGCCCTTCTTTTGGGTGGTCTTTAAATTTTGCCAATCGGCTAAAATCCATTGGGTTCCAGGTTGAACTCTCATTCACTCAAAAATTTTAAAAAAATTCACACGACAGAATTTAAATTTTACTATGCTCCCATCGACATATACTTATTAAGGAATTACTAAAATTATACCGGATTTGGCATACTTATGCCTTATGAAAAATAAGTATGCAATGACGCATAACTTTGTAATTCCTTCGACAAGTTTACGGATCCTTACTTATGGGCAAACTTTTAGTTAAGCCTTAACTAAAAGTTTTTTTTCTAGTTATGCCTTATGGGACAAACTTTATCTTTTCCTAGTTATGCCTTATGGGGCATACTTTTAGTTATGTTATGCCTATAACTAAAAGTATGCCCCATAAGGCATAACTTTTTCTTAAGACATAGACTTTGTTTTATAAGGCAAATTTTTAGTTATGTCTTAAGGAAAAGTCCCGTCTTATATGACATACTTTTAGTTATGTCTTATGGGACATACTTTTAGTTGTGCTTTAACTAAAAGTTCTAACGATAAGGCATAACTACGAAAAGACTTTTACTTAAGGCTTAACTAAAAGTTTATCCATAAGTATGCCGGACCCGGCATAAATTTATTAAGGAATTACCAAAGTTATGCCCTAGTTGGCATACTTATGCCAAGTCTGCCTATAAGGCATGAGTATGCCGAGTCTGGCATAACTTTGGTAATTCCCTAACAAGTGTATGCCGGGTCCGGCATACACACGACCCAAATCTTGCCTTGCAATTTTTTTTTTTTAATTTATGCTTGAGCGGGGGTTCGAATCCAGAACCTCATGATTTCTGCGTGAACTTTTAGGGTTGCAACGTGAAGGGCAAAAATTAAAGACAAGCAATATGAGGGGCATAATTTAAAGACCATAAATATGAGGGGCAAAATTTAAAGACCACCCCAAAAGAAGGGCAATCCGCACAAAAAAATGATGAAAGACAATCACCTGGGCTGGGCCTATATCATATAGTACATTTTTTGTGCGGAGTGGTCTTCAAATGCATTCATCTTTAACTTTTATCCCTCAAATTGGCGGTCTTTAATTTTTGTCCCATTCGAGGTTTGTAATTCGAACCTCGGCTCAGTAAAACAAAGGGAAAAAAAAATCGCAAGGCTTGTTCGGGCCAAAGTTAGGGCTTAAGGCGGAGTTTTGTGGATCGAAAACTCTACCGATTAGGCGAGTTTGACAATCAAACTCTGAAGGCTTGTTCGGAAAAGTTAGGGCTTAAGGCGCGCATTTTCTGCCTCGAAAACTCTACCTGATCAGATAGAGTTTGACTCAAACTCTACCTGAAGGCAACAAGGTAAAGTTTTGCAAGCAAATTTCTGACGGGCAATTCGCAACCGTCCCTTCTTTGGGTGGTCTTTAAATTTTGCCCTTCATATTTGAAATGTTTAAATTTTGCCCTTTGAAACACCCATAGGTTCCATTCGAACCCACGCGCAGTCAAAATTTTACAAAAAATTCGCAAGGCAGTTTAAATTTCGCTATGCCGCCAACAAGATACACTTGTTAAGGAATTACACATTTTATGCCTACCCGCATACTCATGCCTTATGGGCAGACTTGGCATAAGTATGCCGGGTCCGGCATAACTTTGATAATTCCTTCACAAAGTTATTGTTACATCCCGTGTTTTGTGCGTTCGGGAAATTTGAAATAATTTTGACTTGTAAGAAATAAGGCTATATTTTTATTTTATTCAACATATGTGTGGTGTTCATGATTATTATTGGTGTGGAAATACGGAGGAAGGCCGAGGGCAAAAATTGGAATTTTAAAAACATTAGTGTGAATTTCAAAATTTGAAATTATAAGTCATTTGGCTCAAAAAATTAAAGAGTAAATGAGGCCCAACAAGAGATGGGGTGGCCGGCCACTTATGGCCCAACCCAAGTTTTAATTAATTTTTCCATGTGCAAAAATTTATATAAGTAGTCCATATCTATTAGAATATTCATGAAGCAAAGAAAGAGAGAAGCAACAAAACAAGAAGAGCAAAAATGGGGAGCATATTCGGCCATGGATGGTGAAAAATCACCATCAAAAATCTTCCTCCAAAAATTTGTATCTTGTGATTTTCCTACTAAATAGTATCCTCTACAACATGGTGCAATTGTTTTGGGAAGGAAGAACCCTTGTTTCTTCAATATGACAACATGTTTGACAAAAGATTGGAGAAAAAGGTAAGAATTTATCCCATGTTATTATGTTACGAAGGTTTGTTTGTGTTGTAGTATATGGAAATGAGTAGAATTCATGAAAACATGGAAGTTTGCAAAGTCAGGTGTGCATACGTATGTGTGGCCGTGTGTATACTACATTGTACAAAAAACGTGTTGAATTTTATGTTGTATTTTAGTTGTGTGTAGGATGGAACGTATATTGAAAATGAAAGTTGAATGAATTGGATGGATTGGGAAAATGAGCGTGGCCGTGTGGTATTTGAAGTTGGAATGAGAATGAATTAATTTGGTTTAACATGTTTGTTGTGTTGTTGTGATGTTTGCAATGTGAATAAAGATAAAATGATGTAATTTGCATTGAAATGGAAAGTAAAGTTCATGTGTTTAGCGGATTTTATGATATTATAGAAATGGAGTTGTCAAGGTGCAAATTATGATGATTGTGATGAATTTGGGTGTTATGAATAAGTATGTTAAAGATTAGAAGTTTTACGAAGTATGACTTTGGTGGAAAATATATATTTTGTATATCGCAATATTTTGTACAAACGATATGAAATGTTTCTAAATTATATATATATATATATATATATATATATATATATATATATATTTGGAAATTTGGAAATTTGAAACGGAAGTATTGCTTTAGGTAGAAAAGAAATATTGACGTTAGAACCATTTCCCGTGATTCGTGATAACTTTTATCATCAAATACGCCGAGCTAAGTCTCGGGGGTGTTAAATTTTTTTTTTTCTTTCGGTAGACAAATCAAGTCTAAGTTGAATTAACTTAAACTTGAAATTTCTAATTGGTAACTCGATATTTGAGATTTCTTAAACTCCAATCGAGTTTGAACACGCATAATAAGTGAGAAAATGTAAGGCTACCCTATTCCTTCTTTTGGCATGTCCTAGTATACTAGGTCGATACGTAGCTCCAATTTCCAATCCGAAAATGAAAATCGAGTACTATTCATTAATGTTTTGAACTATAAAACTCATATTGTAATGCGGGAAAGTGCCATATGTTCAAAACTTTTGTAATAATGTAATCGATTTGTTTCGACACCTCCATGTATGAGTCCACACCCCCAAACGTCCGCGATTCGTGTCCCTTCGCCACCCTCGACTTGACCCGGGTGGGGTTCGCTTAACTCCGAGACTCTTTTGTTTGACTATTAGTCTCTTTTATTATAATGTTGGCAAAGAATTTTTGTTTGTGAATTTGGCTATCGAAAGATAACATTTTGTCGCGCGATATCCCGAATTATATTTTGAATCATAATTACCATCTGGAGATACCAAAAATGAACCCCGCTTTAATTAATTGTTCGAACTATTTTGACTAATGAGTCAACATATGATTTATATCAAGTTTTGTAAAAGTATTTCGATGTATAAATTGCATTGTTTGCTTACGACTCCGCTCGTGCCTTTATTATGATTTCGTGTCGGCTCCCGGCCGGGCGGATCGTGCGCACTATGGTGAATTCCAGCATCAGGACAAAAATTGGTTCCCCAGACCTCAATAGGGCTTCATGGAGTTCCCGTTTATGTTTGATCTCTTAGTGCGTGTTCCTGGGTGTACCGAGATTTGAAACCTTCGGAGTTATGCCGTGCGTGGCATATCAGTGGTGACCACGTTCCCGAAATGATTTCGATTTGCATTATATATGGGCATGTTTATATTTACTTGATACAGAGTCGTATTTTCTCTCCTTATACTTTTACTTCAATTGATTAATGGATTTTTGCACTTTATGCTACATACAAGACATCTTTTTATTCGGGGTCGCGTAAAATTAAAGGTTCGTGATCCGCCAATGTAGGCCACACATTCGTTATAAGTGTGATACGTTGGTACATATCTTTCGTGATATATATGTTTATATTTCACACTATTTGGGGACGGCGCCCCGTCCCGTCATCTCGATTTCGTTATGATTCGTAGGCCCGTATTTTGCGGGTCGGGTCCTATGTATGTTTGAATTCATCATGATTTGCATCTCAATGCGGTCCCGTTTATAGTGGTGGCCAAAATGGCCTTTGCGTTTGCATATACATATATGTTACAAGATGTATATTCCGCCGCCTTTCGACTTTGATATGACACTTTTGTACGGCGACCGCTTTATTTTCGCCTGCTAAAAATGATGAATATGATATTTCATAGCTAAGCTAAATTATGATGATTTGATCACGAAAAGTTTCGGGTGCCTAAACAGGCGCTGGGCCGCGCACCACGGGTCGGGTCGCATGTTATGCCGGTGGGGGCATACTTTTAATGGGCAAACTTTTATATATATATATATAAGAATTATATATATATATATATATATAAGTATGGGTATATAATTTACAAAGTTATAAGCATACTTTTATAAAGTTTCACTATATCTTTGTGAGGAATTATCAGCTATGCCGGACCCGCATACTTATGCCAAGTCTCGCCCACAAGGCATAAGTGATGCTCGTCCGCATAACTTTGGTAATTCCTTAACAAAAGTATGTACGGGTCCATAGTAAATTTAAACTCGCCTTGCGAATTTTTTTTTTAAAATTTTCGAAAATGGGTTCGAACCCGGAACCTATGGGTATGTTAGCCGAAGGGCAAATTTATAAAGATTTCAAATACGAGGGGCAAAATTTAAAGATCACCCCAAAACGGTGGGCACTCCGCAAAAAAATGATTTCGACTTGCGGATGAAACTCTATCTCAATTTATTTATTTTTAAAAATTTTGACCGAGTCAAGTTCGAACCGGAAATCAAAAAGTTCTAACGAAGGACAAAATTAAAGACCACTAATTTAATGAGTAAAAATTTTTAACCACCAATTTAATGGGAAAAAATTAAAGACCACCCAAAATAAGGACATTCCTGTGAATTGCCCAATCATATACTGATTCAAAAGAGGGTAATTTGCATGATTGACCTTATTCTGGGTGGTCTTTAATTTTTGTCCCAAAAATTGCTGGTCTTTAATTTTTGTCTTTTGCCTAAAATTCCCAAGGTAATTCGGGTGCGTTCAATAAAAAAAAATTAAAATTTTAATTACGTAGGAAAATTAGGTCTATTTGGGCAAAAGGCCTAACTTTAGTAGAATTTTAGAGTAAAAAAAAAAAAAAAGTTCTTGTCTTGCAAAATTTCGCAAGGCAAACTTTTGCCTTAATACATAATTAAATTCTGTCTTATAAGGCAAATAAGGCAAAATTTTCATAAAGTCTTTCCCTTTAGATTTTTTTGAGCGAAAGGACAAAAATTAAAGACCAGCGCCTTTGAACGATAATTCGTGCAAAAAAATGTTCACAAGAATAGTTCACTAATAGGTGCTTAACCCAAGTTTTGTAGATCGACAGACCTGTGAGCCGATGAGCCTACACTGACATTTGCTTTAGAATTTGTAGAAAGCCCATCTTGTGGTTCAACACATTTGCACTTTTGGCCCTGCCTTGTGCTGATCTTTAATTTTTTACTTCTCAATGCAAATATTTTTTCTAAGCATGGAATATGAATAATTCCTAAGTTATGTTCCACGCGAAAAATTTATGTCTTGCTATTATAAATTTGATTATAGAGACAAAAAATCAAAGGCCACCAAGAAATATGTAAATAAATTCTTATTTACATATAGTCCTGACAAAGTAAAAATATAAAATTGCATTATGTGATGATTTATCTAAAATATCATATTTTCACTATTCTTTAGAAGTTCTCTTGTCTTCTTCTTTTCTGAGTTGTCAATCGAGCTCCTTTTGTCATAACGAAAATTTGGCTTATAAACGCGATAAGGTTATTTGAACCAATTAGCGAGTTGTCAAGGAGAAGAGAGCAATTTAATTTGAAGATGGAGTTGAAAAACAGGTTATATGCTGTTTTTCAAAATAAAGTGACAAATTATTTCAGAAAAAAGTCAATAATTCTCATTTAAAACGGGTCCGTAATTTGTCGTGCACTTCCTCCCCCGATTCTTATTTCATCAAATACCATTATTTTTTTTTAATTTTTTTTTTGGTGGCTTATCAAGCTGTTGCAACTTGCTAGTGACTATATTAATGCTTAAACTCCACTTTTGAATAGTTAAAAAGTACATCAAATAACAGGACTGGTCCGTTAAAAAGTTATGTATATGATGTACTCCAATTTCCATTTGAAATAATAGAGAGGACCACGTATAAATTGAAAGCTTTTTGAAACCAATAACCTTGCTACACCACCATGTTCCATGTTTGGCTAAAACAATATCAAAACAGACATTCAGAGAATCATAAAAATGGACCATTACAAAAGAACAAAGGCTCGTGAACATTGTTTTCAAACCAAAAATGAATCCTTGAAATATAAATAAAATAAGGCACAAGACTTTCAAAATCTCTTACACTTTTTGCCTATTTTGGCACTTGGGAGCTGGGACCAAAACATCAGGACAAAAAACATCAATATTCATGTTCTTGAATCTATTGCATTTTTTGCCAGGATGATGTGATTAAATATTGAATACCATTTGATGAGCTTGGTTTAACAGAAATGGGGTTACTTTATCAAAATATTTTATTTGTACTTTAAACGTGTTACGTTTGATGATAGTCCAGAAACGTTGAGCCTAATTATAAGTGTGATAATTTGTTATTCATCCGTGGACTTCATGTGATTCGCGGATTAAGCGTGACGGTCAATGTAGGCTCAATCCGATGAGACCTGTGACATTGGGAGGGCTCCTCAGAGTTTCATAAGTTGAAGCTCGGTCCTCTCTCTAGCCCTTATAAAAGAGAACTATTACACATAAATCAAAAAATATATATATATATATATATTTTTTTATAATAAAATCGTACTCATTCTGAACTCGATCGAGTTCGCCTCTGACTGACATTTCCCGATTTTAAATTATTTTTGAATTCGCCTCTAGCTGCTGCTACTTCTTATGTCCTTTCTCTTGTCTTGGATAAGATCAAATCAACTTTCTAGTTGGCTTAACCATTTTCTGCACAAGGACCACATATTGATGAACTTGACTATCTAGTCTGTGTCAAATGGGATCGATCATGACAATACTTTTAAAAAATTATTACATTCTCTTTGCTAGCAGTATTATAGTATCCTTGTATCCAACTTTCGAACTTTGAATCCAAATTCATTCAATTAAACTTAAATGTAATGTTTTCAGGGGTGGCTATCAGAACAAGTAATCAGTTGGTTTAAGAAGTACTCAATTATTGCATGTGAACCTTCGAGTACTATTTACTTTTTTCACCACCAAATCATGTAAACATTAAGTTCGACATAAACAATAATATTCCCCAGCATACCAAACTGAGTTGTCACTCCACATAACGAAAATTACTTAGTGTAAGTAGCCAAAAAAGTCAAGGCATCAATGGGTCAAGTTTGCTATAATTACGTACGTTTAATATTTTAAACTTATTAGTATTCAACCAAATATTGTATATAACCCGAGAACACAACAAGTAGCTTTCAGTGACATCCCTTCGCATGGTCTCAATCATAATGATTGATCTACGTGCGTAGCCCCTATATATAATATATATACAACTTGTATATACAATTAAGTCGTTCACAAATCAGTCAAAATCTTCATCTTTTTTCTCCCCAGGGCCCCTTTTTTTCTCTCTTAAAGTAGAGGATGTCCTTTGAAAAAATGATGTAGGATTGATTATATGAGTAGGAGTTGATTTTATGAGGAGGAGTATATGATAACGTGGTCCAAAATGCAAAAATTTGTTGAGAAGTATGGGCATGTATATATTTACTTTATTAAGAACCTAAACTCTTTAAAAGAGATTAACTGAAGATTAATGTGAGATGTTGACTATCTCTGCACTGGTGACTGATATTGATGGAAATACTTACATTCTTTGCTTCTATAAAATTAAAAATCATGCACTATTTAAAAAGTTACAAGAATTAGCTATGAAATTATGGCTAAAAATCCGGTAGTTAACAAAATATTTTATAATTCACCGCTAATCTATCGTTAAATAAGATTAGCAATGATATTTTGTTGTTTAGCGACATAATTTTGTCAATTGTTAATTCATACTATGTTTTAGTAATCAGGAAAATGGTTGTTGTAAAATTGATAGGTCTGATATACATATAGTTACAAGGTTCCAACCAACTTTCGCATTCAAAGAGATTTTATGAATGAGTAAAATGGTGTCATAAATTTGCCCAAAAAAACCAAAATGGTATGCCTTTTTTTTCATAAAAATGGGTATTTCATCGGATAACCAAATAATGATACCCGCATTTGGTATCATGCCCGAATTATTTCTGGCAGACAAATTTTTTTTTTTTTTTTTTAATTTTGGTGCATTTTGCGTGAAATGTGTTTAATCGAGAATAAAATTTTTTTTTTAAAGGATTTTTTTTTGTTATAAATGAAAATGCCAAATAATGATAGCTAAATAAAAAAAATATATATATATATGTTACAAATATTCAGCTATAATAGAACTAAAATAAATTTTTTATTGAGAAATATTTTATAGCCGGAACAAATTCTAGAGATATAAGAATAATAGCAAATTGTAAAAGCTTTTGCAAAAGAAACGGCATGAGTTTTTGTTATTAATGCTCTTACAAGAATCATTTAAACTATAAGATTTTATTATAGAACCAAACTGAACACTAAATGCTTAACCAAATATGTAACTTTTCAACATTATTATTATTATTAATTGTACGATATTGATTCGTCACTGGCATTAAAAGAATTAAATTTTGATAAGGCAAACTTTTGTTATAGTATATTTTTCCATGTATACGGGATGATTATCTCTTTTATGTTTTTTTCACTTGTATAATAAAAGAAAAGTTTACATACAGCAAAAGTTAAAAATATATATATATATAATCCAAGAACCCGTAATTTTTAGTTGAACACCACTAAAAGGTTCTGGCTAAATATTTGCGTGGAATTTACCTTGAAGCATATATATATATATTTTTTTAACTTTTCAAGGAAACTTTTAGTAATGCCTTATAGTAAAGGTGTCCCATAAAACATAACTAAAAGTATGCCCCATAAGGCGTAAGTTTTCCCTAAGGTCAATAACAAAGTTTGCCTTTATAAGGAAAATTTAATGGGCAACTCCCTTATGCCCATTACGTGTAGAAACTGAGTACAATTTTAATAATAATATTTCAAAAGTTGATATGAATTTGGTTATCAACATTACGTGTTTGGTTTGGTTGGCTATAATAAAATCTATTTAGTTTGTCCGCAATATGTATGGTAGTATGAATAAGAGTTCTAAAAGTCCGCCCTCCGTAAGACTTAAACACAACTAAAAGTCTACTTTTACGAAACACAAGAACCATCTAAAGGCGAGCATATTAGGGTCCCTAGGACTTTTAGTTGAACACAACTCAAAGTTAGGAGAGGGCTGTTTTTCCCTTGAAGCATATATATATATATATTTTTTTATTTGACTAACAATTTACTAACAAAAACGAAATTAAAAAAAAAAATTTGTCCTATTTCGTTGGTAGATCCAACAATAGGCCAAAAATATTTTTATTTTTTACTTTCGTTTTTTGTATAAACGAAATTAAAAAAAAAAAAAAAATTTAATGCCATTTGGTCAAAGATTTCATAAATGCACCAAAATTTAAAAAAAAAAAAAAACATTTGACCTAAATAATTCGGGCATGAACAAGAACACGCGGGTATTTCGTTGGTTATCCAACGAAATACCCATTTTGGTTTGAAAAAAAAAGGCATACCATTTTGGTTTTTTTGTGGCAAATTTATGCCATTTAGGCTCCGGACTCAGATTTTATGTGTGACATGAGTACAATTGTTCGTGTCCTATATTTATAATAAAAAATAAATTTTCATAACTACGTAACCTTGAAAAAATAATCTGAAAGTTACAAATATAACATGTGATAACATGTTAATTTGCTCTCATATTGTAAAGATTTTTACATTGTCAATATACATAACTTAAATTTTATAATGATATGTGAACGAGTTTTTTTCCTACCCAAAGTTTGGTACTCGTTTTGAGGACCGATTAATTTGATTCGGCAGAGCATAAGAATCAAAAAGGTTTCACTCTCCGTACCAAAACTTTTTTAATTCCAAAACTCGAAGCGGCGACAAAAACATTGATTGCCTATTAGGAGGAAGGATGTGTTTACCTTAAAAAGAGAACAGTTGAATTTGTTTGTGGTTTAAAGGATGCATGATTTGTTTTGTTATAAATGAAAATGAAATAATGATAGCTATTATAATCAATCAGGTAAAAATATATGAGATGTTAAATATATGAGCTATAATAGAATAAATAAGCCTAGGCTTTGTTGATCCTTGGAGCAAATCCTTCATTGGATTTCCTCCAGTGGAAAAAATATTCACTCCGGCTCTAAGAAAATGAGAGTTATTCCGGTGGAAAAGAATAATAGCAAATTGTAAAGACTGAGATGCAAAAGAATGAGTATGAGTTTTTGTTGTTCGATGCTCTTTTCAGGACTGCTAGGCTCCTTTTATAATACAAATACATCAACTCTTAAGCTGTGATTAAATTCCAATAATGACTAATAAATGCAGCTTTAATTCTGAATTGTAATGCTTGCTCCGTATCTGGACCGGTCATATAACGTTATTTTCCTATTAATGACCCGGTGCTATTTCCTTTGTAGATTTGCTCCGTATGTCTCCGGGGCTTCTTACTCGAATTACAAGAGACAACTTGTAACATTCCACCTTCTACTACCACGTGTTTCAATACCATATTGCCACGTGACTAGCTATATTTTGCCATGTATACGGGATGATTATCTCTTTTCCCTTGTTTTTTTCGGTTGGTGTATAATACAAACAAAATATTTACATACTAATACAAAATAAAATAAGAAAGAGAAAAATACACTATATAATCCAAGACGACAATACTAATTTTAGTCACTAGGTTAGGAAGTTGTTCCCTAGTGTCCCTACCAAATATTGACCAAACGAATTATAACTCAATTACTTTGGGAAAATCTTAAGAGAAATTTATTTCAGTTCATTGAACAAGGCTAATGTTCTAGTGTATAGTGTGTATAGTAAATTCTATTTTATTTGTTTCATTTGTATGGTAGTGAGAAGGTTCGACAACACCACAAACATTCTACAGATAGTTTTTTCAAAGAGAATCATATTAGGGTACTGTTTTTTTTCTTTTTTCATTATGTTCAAGATTGGTGTTAATTGACATGCAAACTAATCAAAGATTCCAATTTGCAAAATAATAAATGCAGTTCTTTTTATTTAGTAGATAGATTAATCATATAGATCCAAATCAGCAAAATAAATATTTATCGAGGATTAAACAAGAGATGCGAAAATCTTTTGCTGGTTCAACGAATCGATTATATTGATCAAATTAAAAAGAAAAAAATAGTGTGATAGACTACTTTCTTCTTAGGGAAAAACCTGACCACCAAGGTTGTAGCGAAGAAGTAATAAAACTATTTCATCCTTAACTACAAGTTTTGTATTCGAGGTATGCGGATATAATAGTCTTTGCTAGGAAGTTCTATAACCCTTGGAGTGAAACTTTCCAAATGTAATCCGAAATCAAAGCAAATACTAGACATTGGGTGGAAAATACAAAAAATTGAAAAAACCTGGAACTTATTGGCATCGGATTAGTGGCGTAGTAAATGTACGTAATCCAAACTTTCTAGGATCTTAATACTCCTAATATTTTTCTATCTGTTGTTTAAGGTTTCAACACAAATGTTATGAAAACTATTTAGTAACATTTAATCACAACGTGCAGGGATTTAACTGAATTATATTTATTTTTTCATTGACAATGAGTAATTTGAGACTATCCGCATACTTGGAGAGTTGGAGTAGTAAATCAATATTTTCTTTGCAAGACTTAAAAATTTTATACTGACCAACGATTAATCGTGTGTCAAGACTCCAGAAGGGTCAGTATTTTATATAGAACACGATATTTTTTAAATATTAGCACATAATGTAGGTCTATCAGGATTGATCCAAAAAAAAAATTGATTTCTAATTTGACAAATTCTTTGGACAATTTTTTTTTTTTTTTGTTTACTATAAAGTGTCAGATAATAGTACTGATTGAAAAGTGTAATTCAACTCCAATCTTCCTCAATCTCGTTTTCTTTGTGTGATTTTCACCCTAAAGAAAATTTAAAAGAAGGAAAAAATTAGAAAGTGAAATCTAATCATTTTTATAACTAATTAACTAATGATTAGAATAAATTATTTAAGCAATTCAACTCAAGCAAGGAAAATTATAATTAGTGTACTTATTCCAAACTCAATAGCTACCAAATCTAAGGTTTTATTCCTTTTTAATTTGTTTTTCTCTGCATTTCAGTCCAATCAAAAAATGGGATTTTAAAAAGAATCTAACATTAGTCATATGTAGTACCATTAATTGAATCCTCATGTCTCTTTTAAGGGAGGCAACAAATTGAATGGATAAAATTTGACCTGGCAGAGAGTTTGTTGCATCCATTTATTACTTTCAAATTCATTGATTATTTACTGCTGAATTCCACAATGTGATCACTGATCATATGTCCTATACAACCAATACTACTCCAATGAAACCAATCCGTATATACGTACTTTGGTATTGTCATTGACTAGTGTTTCCCATTAGTAAGTTTTGTATTGACAGGATGGATAAAAGATCAAAATTAGAAAGTGAATCTAATCATTTTTTTAATTAACTAATGATTTTAATTGGAGAAATTCAACTCAAGAAGGTATATCATGGGCTTTTAGCATGCTGTCATTAATTGTTCTATTTATATTTTTTCTTTTAGTCTCAAAAAATGGGATTTTTAAAAAGAATCTAACATTAATAGTCATATGTATCTTAATTCAAGAGGTACTTTGAGTCAACTGAGGTGAACCAACTAGAGAGTTGTTTTATTACTTTCAAATTCATTGATTATTTATAACTGAATTCCACAGCGTTTCAATGATTATGTCCTATACAACCAATACTACTCCAATGAAACCAATCATTATGCGTTACTAAAATTGTCAAAAAAATAATTTACCCATTTAAGTTTTGTATTATTTATCTAAAAGATCCCTTAAAAGAATAAAAATCTCGGTATAAGTTGAGAAAAAAAATATCAGTTTTAGCACCCCAACTTATTTTTTATGCATATTCTTTTCTAACAAATTTTTAAGATATGTGGATCTTCAATCCAAACGGAACTCTATATATGTTCTAACGATTTTTTAAATAACTCTTACGTGGCGTGAATCTATATAAATATCAATGGATTTCTGATATTACATGATTAAACCAAAGTAAAAAAGCAAGTTCTGTCAAATTCTGTGAGCATTTTATGTATTTTTGACAAAAGTTTAAGCTTGTACATTGATTGTGTATCTCACGTTAAGTTATCTCATTAATAAGTCTGGTATGATAACTTGAAAATTAAATGTTAGTACGATTATTTCCAAGTTACTATACTAAACATGTTAAACGTAATGCAAGTGTAACTTTAATTAAAGTATCAGGACATATATATAACTTAAATCTCTATTGACAACACAAGAATTATTGTCTTGTTAAGATTAACCCATCGTAACCACGAACCCTCCAAGAAAGTTTTTGTATGTCACTATCTGCCTTAGGAAAATCTTCCGCAAATTTTCTACATCTGTCCAAGATAATTAATATAGAAGTTGAAACAAACAAGAAATATTAATGGTTTTTATTGCTAACCTCTAATTGATTAATGTGACACTTATCTTTTTCATATCATAAGAGGAGTGTGAAATCGCAAACTTTTTTTTTGGTCAAACACAATATGCTTGCATTAATAAAAAGCCCGTGATTCACTTTTTTGGCCTTTTTGATGACATTAATCGTGAACCTTGAATATATTTCAGATTTTATTTGTCAATAGCTTTCTTTTTATAAAATAAAATCTGCTTGTCTTTTTCCATGATTGAATCAGCTTCAAGTGAAGGGAACTTTCGTTTATCACATCCTTATAAGCATCTCTTTATTAATAAGATGTCCACAATTATTGGCTTAAAATTTTAATTCTTTATTAACAACGGTAAACTCTTTTGTCTGTAAGATAAATTATTTTAAGGGAAAATAAAAATAAACCTACAAAGTTCATTGTGCAGTGCAAACAAAAATTCAAATACGTAAAGTGTTTTCTTTAAAAAAAAAAAAAAAAAGTGGGATCCGATATTTATTGGCCTAATTAATTTATTTGCATCGTGCGTGACCAATTAAAGAGAGAAATTGGTCATGATTATTATTTCTAGCTAAAGACGAAAAGTTTCCAAAGGTTGCTGCAATAAGTGCAATTCAGATAGAGCTGTCTATGAATTACATCAACAATCAAGTGCCTATCAAAATCATGTTAAATGTAATATTTATCTAAGAGAAATCGATTAAGAGTGGCTCAGGCCTCAGAGAGGGGGTCTTTTTCCTTATCCACAAACAAGAAGACATTCATTTTTTTTTTTTTATACTCATCTGATATTCGATATTTACTGATCTGATTATTTCATATTCGCGTGAGGATAGAATCCATTAAAGAAAAAAAATGGTTTTTACCATGAACTTTTTCGTTTTCTAGATTCAAACTCAAGACTTTCATTTAATGATGGAGAAATCTCATCCATCTCACCGCATCAGATAATCAAGTATGCATGGAAGTCTACAATGGGACTTGACAAAGGATAAGAATCTAGCCTACTAGATTTTCACACATATAGGGGTGGTATGTGGACACATTTTATTGAAAGAACTTGGAGAAACAAAGAAACAATTTTTTTTAAAAAAAATATTTTCTTTAGCCAACCAACCAAAAAAAAAAAAAATCTTTATTTTTTATCCAGAGTCCCTTATTTGTTTTAGGACCAACCAATCCAGATTCATATTGAAAAGTTTACTTTGGAATCGATAAAAGACTCCTTATCAATGGTGAAACCAGTAATTTTATCAAAGATGTTTACGATTTAATATATATATATATATATATATATATATATATATATATATATATAAGTAATTTTTAATTTATATATGGAATATAATTTTTTATATATGTTATAATTTTCTAACCAAGGGGGTTTAACTGATCATCTTTTAATTTATGTGGCTTCTTCGTTGCTTTTACTAAAAGTGACTTTATTTTAGGATTCAAGAAGCTTGTGATTAAGAATGAAGTGATATTGATGGTCGGTAAATTCTTTTTTGAAAAAAATATACCAAACAAACACATAAGAAAAGCTTGAAGCTTTTTAAATAAGGCTTCTACACAAACACTCAAAGTATTCTAATTTTAGGACAAAATGTGGATGAAATCGATTGTGCCATATGGCTAAAACTTGCCCATAATTCAAAAGCTTGATTGTTACTTTAGTTTATGGCTTTTTATGCTACGTGTGAGAAATTGGACGATTCTCTTAGCCTTTCACATATATCGAGTGAAATGATTTATCATTAACATGTGATTTTGATTTGATAGTGAGTTGAGTTTTGTATACCTGCTGTTCTCATCCATTTCATCATTATACTATAATGAAATATGAATTTATGTGTAAAATATTTATTATAATTATTATAAATATAGTACGCCTAAATTAATAATTTTATAAATACATTGCATTTAATATTAATACTAATGTTTTTATAAATTGAAAAAGTAAAATTTAATTTTGGAATTGCCTCTGATCAATTGTAAAAAAGCCATGATAGTTTGGACGACACCATAGGACAGAGTTCAATGCAGGAAATTATTGCTAATTATCATTTTCAGTTCCATATATATAAGATTCACCTACAAGTTTGTGTTATTATTTTCGAAATAATGTCAATGAGCTAGCTAGCACGATCTCTTAACGTCCTACACCTTCCATTTTACGTTTTTTAATGCAACAAACTAATGTTTTTTTCCCTTGTAAGAAAAATAGTTTTTGCAATATCTGTCAATTATAATTTATATCTAAAGGAAATCTAACCTAGGCCTTAGGTTATCATCTTCTTGACTTTTGAGTCATATAACAGTTTTTTTTTTCTTTTTTATTTTGAGCATTTAAGAGTTATTGACAAGTTGCTCTTCTTTATATAAAAATGATCTACTAGCTAGTTTTCTACCTTGACGGAGGTGATCTATGTCTATCATTATTCGAATCAAATCAATACAAATTTAATAAATTTCCGAAGAATATATATTCTGCTCAATATAGTCTCAAACAAGGGAGGGAAAGTTATGATTGATGTCTACAAAAAACCTAGTAGCTATTGAGAATGGACCATGTGGCAATCTTTTCAACTTATTTCCTCTCAAGTACTATTAACATTAGTATGCATACTATGACATTTAGTGCCAAATTATATGCAAGAAATATACTATTAATTTTCATCTTATATTGATTGTCATAATTGGGTTCCCACAATTTCAACTGGGCCCTGCCATTTATAGGATGATTAGTCAAGATTCATGAAAAGAAAAATGAACAGAAAATGACTGGTAATAGAAGAATGTTTATATGTTCTAGACCACCTTATAATTTTAAGCAAGATTGATTGCCACTTTTATGCTTTTAAAAACTTTGAATTTTCTTAATAAGAAAGGGATAAATTAAAAATATCAAAAGTAAAAGATAGCCAAAAGAAATGGCTGTCCTTTTTCCTGAATTAATCAATCGAATTATATCAATATTTGTAGTTAATTAGAAGATGCCAGCTCTTTATTAATTAGGTGAATTAGAGCAAAGGAAAATTAAGAAAGAAACTAGACCATAGGCTGTTTCTTTTACTAAAATATATATAGCCCTATAATATTTATAAGATATTAATTAATTCTTAAAGTTAATTAGTGGAGGAAAAAGAGAACACAAAGAAAAAGTTGGAGCTACAAAAGAAACACAAAATTAGAAAAAGAAAAGAAGAACAAGGAACTCCTTGTGGCCATTGTAATACCATATCATTAGAAATTCTTTGAACATCAAATGAAACTATAATTAATAAGAAATTGGTGGAGGAGAATTCTTTTTCTTTCTAAACATAAAAAGGGATAAAGAAATGGAGAAAAAATTGTAAAAGAAGACAGTGAAAGCCTGAAAGGAAATAAAACAATAGCTAGAGGACAAGTTGCTTGCCAAACAGCAACCAAAACTAAAACATGGTTCTTGTGCTTAGAAAGTGACATTATCCAAATTTCTCAAATTTCCAAATTTGTCTCCCTAATTGCTAATCACTTATTATTTTATCCATTCTCTTATTTTGTATAGTTCAAATTCAACCACTTGTACCTGTTATGGATGTTAACAACTCATATTTTTCCCCCATAAAAATAAAGAATGAAAAGATAAATTCTCTTACAAAGAGAATCAAAAAAATCTTTTTTTAAAGAGAAACTCTTCTTCTTTTTTAAAAGGTTTTCGTAGGGTGGTAGAAGGTTATTTCATAGGGAAATAGGCTATGACTAAAAATAATAACTCAAGTCTCCATAAAACAAAAGGAAATAAAATAAAATAAGAATTCATATAATTCTTTTTAAGGAAAATCTAGTCCTTGTTCTGTTTTCTTCTATTAGGTTCTAATAGGTAGTACAGTAGTAGAAGGGTTCTCTCATAGGGAAAAGTCTATGATTGTGTAAAAAAAAAATAAAAAAATAAAAAAAAACTAATTTTCCATAGAATAAAAAAGAAAGAAAATGGAAATTATCTAAGAACAGAACCAGTTTTTTTTTTTTTTTTTAAAATAAAATAGAAAAACTCTTGTTTTTTTCTTTTTAACCTTTTTAGGTTCTCATAGGGTGGTAGAAGGGTTATTTTCATAAGAAAAGAGGCCATGGCAGAGAAAATGCACATAATCTAAGAAAGAAAAATAAACCTAGAGAATAGTAATGGCAACCAAGGAACATGGTTAAATAAATACCCATGATTTTTCTATCCTTAATAAAAAATCTTGAAAATTTGAGTCTTGATTATGAAAAAGCTCCAAATAGAGGCGTTTCCTCCTTCAGTAAGCCTCACACAATACATATACAGATGAATTAGTTTCAAATATTGAATAGAAGAATGACACCCAAGATTATCGCGAAGTGATCAATAAAGTAGGACGCAAACCATAAAGTCTCAGTTCCAACTGAGGCAAAACAAATATTAAGTAGTTTTTTCTTGTCTCTCTAAATCTTAGTAGACATACATATGTCGGTGGAAAATAACAGATATTCAATGACATAGTCGAGATGCGCCAAAACTAACATGAACACCATAATCGTCCCCTCCCCCCCAAAAAAAAAAAATGAATACAAGAATATGAAAGAAAAAGAGAGAAAAAAAGAAAAGAAAGTAGCTAGTGGCTCAACTACAATTTAGTGGTACTCCACAAGTAGGTAATTGTGATCATTAGAAAGCACCTTACAAGCAAACAACTCAAAATAGTATTATCCTCAAAACCGTGTTTGCCTTTTCCTTTTTCTTTTTCCCTTATTTTTCTCTTTACCTTTGTTTTTCCTCCTTTGTTTTTTCCTCCCTACAAAAAACCATATAAATAGCCAAACACCTCCTTCCACTGAAACTATCCCCTAGCCCAAAATCGTGAACCATTTTCTTTTCTCCATGGAAACTTACAAAGCTTTCTTGATTTTGTTCCTCAGTTTTCTTCGTCTATCAATAGCCCAAAAAAACCAAGAAAACATACCCTTATCACTTTCTTTCCCTATTACTACAACCCCTTTATCTCAAAATTCTTCATTAAAATCTATATCTCTATCTTCTTCTAAAGCCATGACTAAAATCCCATCTTTGAACTATAAATCAAATTTCAAATATTCAATGGCTCTAATTGTTACACTTCCTATAGGGACACCGCCACAGGATCAACAAATGGTTTTAGATACTGGTAGTCAACTTTCTTGGATACAATGTAACAAAAAATTATCACGTAAAATAACACCTCCAACAACGTTTGATCCTTCTCTGTCCTCTTCTTTTTCTGTTCTTCCATGTAACCACCCGTTATGTAAGCCTCGAATTCCCGATTTTACCCTCCCAACATCGTGTGACCAAAAACGTCTTTGTCACTACTCTTACTTCTATGCTGATGGTACTTTAGCTGAGGGTAATCTTGTCCGAGAAAAAATAACGTTCTCGAATTCCCAAACTACCCCTCCTTTAATCCTTGGTTGCGCGACGGAGTCACGTGACGCCGAGGGTATTTTGGGAATGAATCTTGGAAGGTTCTCATTTGCCTCACAAGCTAAATTGCAAAAATTCTCTTATTGTGTCCCTAGTAAGCAAGGGAAAATATTGCCAAGTGGCACATTTTACCTAGGTCAAAATCCCAATTCACATATGTTCCAATACATTAATCTTTTGACTTTTCCTCAAAGTCAACGCATGCCTAATTTGGACCCCCTAGCTTACACTATTGGCATGGTAGGGATAAAAATTGGCGGGAAAAAATTGAATATCCCCGAGAGGGTTTTTCGACCAAACGCTGGTGGTTCTGGCCAAACGATGATTGATTCAGGCACACAATATACTTTTCTAGTGGAGGAAGCTTATAATAAAGTTAGAGATGAAGTCGTTAGGTTAGTAGGTCCAAAATTGAAGAAGGGGTACGTTTACGGTGAATCGCTTGATATGTGCTTCGATGCTATAAATTCTGTACAGGTTGGACGATCGATAGGTGATATGACACTAGAATTTGAAAAAGGAGTGGAAATCTTGATCAATAAAGAGAAAATTTTGGATGATGTAGGTGGAGGAGTTCATTGTGTGGGGATTGGAAGATCAGAATCACTTGGAATGGCAAGTAATATTATTGGTAATTTTCATCAACAAAATTTATGGGTAGAATTTGATTTGAGTAATAGAAGAGTTGGTTTTGGGAAAGGAGCGTGTAAGTAGGGTACTACAATAGTGTTAGTAGGCGGTGGTTGTCACATATTATGGGTGCTTGTTTCGAGTACATATTTTTATTGATGCTTTTTGAAAAATGGTGTATATGTTAATCTAGAGGAGTTGTTGGGGACTTGTGTTGTATAAAATATGTCTTTGACCTAATAGAAAATTACATAAAACATGGATGTATACTATGTATATTTGCTGAGTTGGCTTAGTTTATGCCATCGGATATTATTATTTTATTCTCGCAATAGCATTATTCTTCCGGTTGAATTTTTACGGATATTGTTCGAGTCAGTTTGGGCAAGTTATTGATAGCTCTCACTTGCATGTGGTTCATGATAGCTCTATCCAATGAAGCCTATCTAAACGTCTTTTAATCTACTACTAAGATTGGAAGGTGTTCTATAATTTTTATCTCGCTTCATTGATCGCTAAACTACAACTTGAAATGCACTTCATTCTTTGTGTATCATTATTCCTTACACCAAAAATACGGTAGGATCGAACTCTCTTGTTTTTATTTATGCAAATCATAAAATTGTTTGGATAAACAGTAGGATCCACATTAAACAAGAGCAGCCTAGTTATCTGATATTAATTAATATAAAGCTATGGTCGAAAATACGAGAAAATTCACAATTAATAGTTAATTCTTAAACCTTATAATTTATAAAGAAAAATCCATTATTTTGAAATTTTAATTTTACAAGTAGAATTTTAGAATACAGTCACGGCTTTAAGTTAGTGATTCTTTCTAACGATAAAAGTAGCCCATAAACGTTATTTTATTTTTCAAAGATAAGGTACAAAAGTGATTTGTGAACTCTATTTTATTTTTCAAAAATGAGGTCGAAAAGTAACCGGTAAACATTAATTTTAGAGAAGAAAAATACTGATAGTGACTTTTTGTGATTGTGACAATACATGATCACTAAAATTCGTTAGTTTAATTATTCTGTGACTCTCCATATTCGTACCATTTGCTATAGATATGGATGGATTCATAACAAATATAATTACCCTCAGAGTGAAAAAAATTGTACATGTGTCCTGGTTCATTTATTAATTTGCCGTGGTCGGTCACGTAAAGATTTAATTGGTGAACAGACTTTAGTGCATATTCGTACTAACCACTTACTCCAAAAATTCTACAACAGTTTGGGTTAGCAAAAAAAATTAGGACCATTGTAGAAGCTGATGATGGTCAAGCAAAAAACAAGGATTACATGTTGTCAAGGTGCTAAAGATGTTTACTATTTTGAGACTTTCCTTAAATTATACGGATATTTTTCTTTTATATGAATAATAGTGTTTGGAGCAGTACTTTGCGCGCATTTTGATTATTCCAATCGAATATCTGCTATTTTTCACTGGTAATGGTTGAGCCAATGGTAGTTAGAGATAGCATGTATCAACATCTATTATACATACATAACAAATAATTTTTTACCATGCTTTTATAGTGCAATTTTCCTGTAAAAGAGATTTGGATGAACCCCCTTGCTCATACTAACGGCCATCAAATTTGCCTAATCAATAGCTTTTTTACCAAGGTTTAGTCGGGTAGAAAGATATCATCTAAGATTATTTTACCTCTTCTGAGATTTGACCCGAAACGTCACTAAGTTTTCAATATTCAAGTCTAAATAAAACAAATATAATATCTTGATTTAATTCTAGAAATTAATCAAACTAATTCATGATAATTGAAAAACATCAAATTATGTTATGGATTAGACAAAAATTATTATTAATAATAATAATAATAACAACAAAATAAATAAAAAAGAAATGATATAAATACAAAATAATGGTGGGGTCTACCTATAGGCAATATGCTTGCTACTAAGAAGACAAGTACTTCGGAGTGTTGTGCCGGCCCTTGTTAAAAGTGGATTAAGAAGATTTAGGTGTTAATTAAAGTCATTTATATTAATCCCCCTTTCTCCTTTTCTTTCTTTGTTAAAGCCTTTGGACAAATCTAATTGTACTTGAGTCATAATGTCTCAAATAGTTTATTAGCGTCTAATTGCATTTAACCACGTTTAGAGAATGGTCTTCTTTTGGGTTTAGAAAGGGTAAAACCACAGTGTTTCCACCAATCTAATGATTACAGTACACTTCGATTACTCAACTTTAGATAATTAATTACACATTCTCACCTTGATTTATAATATAATCATAATAAATTAATATAATTTGGTGTAAACATCTAGTGAGGTAAGTTTTTACTCCTAGATATAATAGCATTTTTTTCCCCAATTTGTCTATTTCAGAAAAAATAAACATTTACTTCTTATTTTATCCATAATGACAAGCTTTTATATATACACATTGGGCGGGTGCTAAAGATGTGGTTACCATTTCTGAGACTTTCCTTAAATTATATCTAAGAATTTGATTCTTTTATATTAAAGATTATAAATATGTATAAATTATTAATTTAGAACCGCATTTTGACATTCCAAAGCCTAAATACACCCTTACCTATCACTGGTAATATGTTTTAAGATCATAAATTTTAGTCTATAACCAAAGAAATTTTATGATCTTAGACCACAAATTTCTAAAATCACTGTCTTTTGAAAAACTTTGTGTTTGATATGAAATATATATTAATGAAAAAACAAAAAAGTTGCCTTCGCTGGAAGGCAGATTCTTTATATTTGCCAAACTAGAAAAGTTGTTAAGACAATCAGTAAGTTGTAGACTCGAGAAGAAACTTCTTAGCTGTAAAAACATATGCTTCTAAGTGACAGCAAAAGTATATCACTGTCCCATATAACTTGAAAAAGCTCCTTAGCTGTAAAACATATACTTGCAAGTAAGAACAAAAAGAAGGGTATACTATTTTTCTTTAACTCTAGAAACTTCAAACTAATTCATTAATTGAAAAAATTCAAATTATGTTATAAAGAGAAGCGCTCGTTCCCTACCGAAAATATTTTAATATATATTCAAATCTTCAACTCAAAATCTTTGATTAACGATCGAAAAATTTCAGGGGCGGAGCTAGCATTCTAATTACGGTTTCGGCAAAATATAGAGCTATGGCGCACCAGACCGTATATCAGTACTAGAAAAATTTACTTAATTGGTATATATCATAATTCAAGAATCAGTAACTTTCTTCTTCTCTCTCTCTCTCTCTCTCTTTTTTTTTTTTTTTTTTTTTTAATTTAGAACTTATAAATTTAAAAGTTTAACTTCCTCTGACGAATTTAATCTGTCCAATCACAGCCCTTGACAATGTAAAAAGAATATTAGTGTCACATATATTTTGAGAGAAATTTCTTAGCTGTAAAAAGCATATACTAGTAAGTAAGAACAAAAATATATTACTTGTCACATCGTTAAATATCTTTTGTTCTTGATTCTTTACCAACCATGTCTTATCAGTTCTACTATCTCTTCTTTCTTCACTAAATTAAATTTGAGCCAGCTAGAAGAGGACCTATTTCTTTTCTTGTTGTTATAATTGACCAAACATTAGAAAAAGAAATTCTTTTCTTATTCGATGTTGGAAATGTCTACTGATCCTTCAATTTTTTTGATATCCCACCTGACGTCAGATATTCATTGTGGAGACCGTTAATACTTATCACCTCACCATAATCTTTCGTGATTATGAACCTTCAATAAACTTATGTAGATCTACTTACGCCCCATTCTCCTCGAATTAAGATTTTGCCAATCAAATGAATAAAGGAGTGATTTAATTGAGTGTTTGGTACAAAGAATATCATTTTTTATAAAGCATAGTTCTGAGAAGAGAATATTTTTGGTTTTTAAGTAGTGGCTGGAAAATATTTTTTTACAAATTATATTAAATAATAATAGTAATTAGATAGTGTTTTGACGAATGCCTCCAGCAACTATCATAAAATAGAATTAAAATGTCTTTTTTTTCTAAGTCAAATCTATACAATCTTTTGTTGCTTTGTTTTGAAAATGTTTTCGAAAAAAGAAATGAATAAAGCATCACGGGACTTACTTATTCGGAAGAGCAAGGCATTAGCTGGTGCCAAACCTAAAAGATAAATGCTTACCAAAGACAACTAATTAAATAAAGGAGCTAGAGTAAATTCAATAGAAAGAAGCCAAAAAGGAGATAAAAGAGAAAATTAAATGAAAATTAAGAGGAAACAGCTGGCTTGTATATATATAACTAACTAGTACTCCTTAGATAAAAAAATGTACTTGCAAGTAAGAAAAAAAGAATAAACTCTATTATTTTTTTAAATTTGCCCCTATTAAATGTTATGTGATCAAATCTCAATGCATATTTTATTAGGGGCAATTTAGTCAAATTATATTTTTTTATTTAGAAATTAATATTTTCTTATCGATGTTATTTTAATATATATTCTTTTTGATCAAAAGTCTTTGATAAATCTAAAAGAACTAACTAGTGTTAGATCGTTTTCAAAGTTTGCTTTGCTTTTTTGTGCTCCTCGAGAAGTTCATGGCTTGGAGTTTGGACCATTAAGGGATGTGATAGGTATTTGATATATAAATTCAAGAATTAAAATTTTTCTTAAGCTCTCTCTTTTTATAATTTAGTTAATTTTGACATTGTATGTAATATATAATTTTTCAGGAAGGGATTCATCACCTCTTCAACAAGTTTAGTAAAGCATAAACACCTTATTGTTCTGATGAGGAAAAAAATAACCTAATGATTAATTTTGAGAGAAATTTTCTTTCGATGAATACCTTACTAGTAAGTAAGAACATCATATTACTTGTCACAAAATATAAACTTGAAACCTCGTAAATATCTTTTGTTTAATGCGCTCTACGTAATGTGAATTTGGATTAATTAGATAAGTGAATTTCGAATATCAGATATAAAAATAAAGGCAAAAGCGCTTGAGAGACCCCCGAATTCAACTTTTTTATAATTGACCAAACATTAGGATTAAAAACCCCCCCGAACTTTGCTTTTCTTATTCGATGCGTCCCCATGGAAATGTCCACTGATCCTTCAATTTTTTTGTGACTTCAAATGTTCGTTGGCGCGTGAGGGGTCAGATTTTCATTGTGGAGACCGGTTAAAAATTTAAAATAACCATTTTAAACAATATTTTAAATTATGAACTCTCTCTCTATAAACTCCTATTTATACACCACACCCCCATTCTCCTCCACCATTTATTAGAAATTTGCAATCAAATGAATAAATTAAATTTCTTCTCTTTGCCATCAATTTTCTTACAAAGAATTAATCTTTGAACCAAGATTTATAATACTAGACTAATTATGGGTTGCGTTGTAGTGGCCGGAAAATATGTTAATTGTTAAAACCATTATATTAACCATTGTCATTAATTAGATACTGTTTTGACGAATTCGAACAATTTATTGTTAGGTTTTGAAATATATACGAATAGAATTAAATATTGATTTGTTAATTTCTTTGGGATATAACTTAATTACCACAAACTCACATTTGTTAAGTTTTTTTATGTTACTTTAAAAATAGAAATGAATAAAAATCTAGACTTACTTATATTCGTTAAGTTGGACATATCGCTTGGGTTGCTTGTCTCAAACCTATAAATGTTAATTGTTGTTAATTACAACTAATTAAATGTGAGTTGAACAATATCAATAGAAAGAAGATTAAAATGCAAGCTAAATAGAGGCATACTTTCTTAGAAATGAAAATTAATATCTTTGGAGAACAGCTGGCTTTATTATATTTAGTTATCCCTCGGATCAAAAAAAGAGCGTTTTAGTTGTGTTTAACTAAAAGTACTGTAAGAATAACGACTTTAGTTATGTTTAGTTATCTTGGTCCTCCTTTTTAGTTGTGTTTAACTAAAAAGTCAAAGGGGCGAACTTTTAGTTATGTTTAGTTATGCGAATTTAGTCAAATTTTATTGTGTTTAACTAAAAGTCTAAGAAACTAATATTTAGTTATGTTTAGTTATGCATGTTCGTTTACGTATTTTATACTGGCCGATTCTTTGTATTGTATCGGTTATTAGTATTAGGAAAACTTAATACATTGATAGTGTGTGGTGACTTTCGTTTTCAAAGTTGAGTTTTTTTTGGAAAGGAAAGCATCATGATAGAGAAATAACAAAAGAAAATATGAAAATGCGAGTTAGCCGTATCCTTGAATGCTTATTGTTTGGGCTCCTTCTATTAAAGTTAATTATTTATTAGATTAGCTCATTGGTGGAGGAGAAATAATCTACTCACTCCCCTATAATTTTGAACAAATGTAATGGAATATATAAATGAAACGTGCTTTCAGAGAACATATGAAGGAGACAAACCATCGGTGAGGGTTGAAATTTTGAGATAAAGGTTTAAATCCCACCTGTTTAGTTTAAAGTTAAAATAAATGGGTAACTTGGGTCGGGTTGTAATTATCTACGTGGATATCTACGTGGACAACCACATCGCATTTTCTACAGGTATGCGAGCGCGTGTTTACACGGCTAAGGGGTGTGGACACTTAAGGGGGACGCGACGCGTAAAGTTGCGGTTCGGTGGTTTTAATCCTCCGCATAGTTTAATCATCCTGTATAAAAAGTTAATTAGATAAGTGAATTTCGAATATCAGATATAAAAATAAATCATAAAAGTATGGTCTTCTGCCAACTGTAGTTTTAGACGCACGCTTGGAGAATCTTATCTTTAAAGAAAGGAAAGAGTAGATGAACAAAGTGTCCAGCAATATGATACTAAAATAGTTTGGTCTGCTATTATATGAACTGACGCCTACGACTTTTGACACTATTATTTTCACCAAATTTTGGTCCCCCACCCTTCCATACTCCTTTGAATATGTTTTCCTTTTTTTGGGTTAAAATGAAGAAAAAATACTCCGTTCGTCTCGATTTATGTGAAGGTATTTGATTGTACACAAATTTTAACAATGAAAAGACTTTTAGAACTTTTGATCTAAAACAAGTCATAAATATTTGTGTAGCTATAAAGCATGACGTTAGGGTAAAGTGAGAAGTTCAAAGTCATCATTTACTAAATATAGAAAAATATCATTTTTTATTTTTATTTTTGTCCAATAAAATCTTAACGTTGACTAACATTTTGAAAATTAATCAAAGCTTATTTTATCATGAACCCTTATATCTCTCCAATCATTGAAAAGTAGACTTGTTCAAATACAATGGACAAAATTGGGGTTTTTATGTGCTTTATATGCTGGATTCAAATAAAAACTTTCTGGCCCCCAAAAAATTTCAAAATTTCAAACTTAACAGCAAATTTTGTACTGTTCCATTGCCCAATGAGTTAATCCCCATGCACTTTTGTCCCTATTTCAGTAGTATCTTTGCCCTTTATTGGGATAATCCCTGTGCACTACTTTCTGATATCTAAATTTTATTTAAATTTCTATGAGGATATAATATAGTGGAATCTTTGCTCTATTATTAATATATGGGACAAGAATCATTAGACCTTGGAAGTTGCCATCCATTATAGAGTTGAAAAGAATTTAGATTTTGTTACTGTATCAGAGTCAATTTGTGCACATCTCAACCGATTTTATTGGGATATGTGCGATCTTTCACCAAAATAACTCTACCAAAGCTTGGATAGATGAGACGAAATCACAAGGATGGAATAGATAAAGATATCCCGTGAGATTAACTATCCCACCTTCTATATGAGATAACTAATCCCACCATTTTAGTATAAAATGGTTCCCACGACTAATTGATACCCATAACCAAACACAGGATAAAATAATCCCGCATTTTATTCCGTGATTGTTATCCTTTATTCCACCAACCAAACAATCCAGTGTGTTGCCACCATTGAGATTTTAAACCTGAGATCTCGTGAATCTCTTCCACTTCATTGACAGTTAGGGCACACCCTTCATAATGGATTCAAGGGTATAACAATCTCGGAATAAAACAACCAAATCATCAAGATGACTATCCTCCACATAAGAACTGAAAGACAAGTGCACACTAGGAAAATGGACTTCGTAAGAGCACTTAAAAAATGAATAAAGAATCAGTCCATTAGTTAAAAGTTGAACTCTTTCATGCACATAGAGACACTTCTTGGCCTTTTGGGTAATTAAGATTACGGTTAAACCTCCCAATGACCGTCTTTCTCTATAACAACATTACACTGTAACGGCAAGTTTTCTTTAGAATCAATTTTTCATGTTATGTTATACTATATGTTCTCTATAACAGCATTTCCTACGGCAGCAAAAAAATAGTCGAACAGATGGAGCCGTTATAGAGGTTCGACTGTACTTTAGTAAATTAGAAGTTGAAATGATTCAGATTAGTCATTTAGTATCCTCCACAAAGCTATAATTTAGAGATTTCTGTTGCTCTGGGCTAGTAGGTAGAAAAGAAAATCCCATTATCAGGATCAATAACTCCATAATATCTATGAACAACTACAGCAACATCATCTATGTCAAAAATAGAAGTTTTCTGTTCTTCTGTTTTCTCATCTTCATCAATTTATTGTGTTGTCACAGTGAACAATCACCTTCTATGTTTCTCTTTTTGGAGAGATTGACTGTAAAACCACCTAATGGTTGAGCAGAACCGAAATGATGTTGCGAGATCATTGCAGGATATTTCGTGGTTTTGAATCTCCTCACAATATGGTGCATCTGTTCAGGCCAACAGATGTGAAAAGCTTTCTCAATTGGGCAAAAATACCTGAGCGAGGTGGAGGCGCTGTGGTCTGATGAGTTCTCTCTTCATGGTCGTCTAAATTGTCGAGATCATCCTTATCAAGTTTTTCACCTGTAACCTCGTCATCCCCTCTGTCATTAGTCCCGACTTCAGAGATCTCACCAGGTCTTTTGTCAAACAGTCCCTTAAATTGCCTACGAACCTTCCTCTCAACATCCTGCTCGTCCGAATAATTGGAAATTAGTGTCGGAAAACTTAAATGGATAAAAAGTTTATGCACAGAACAACTACTAACCTGTTCCTCCTTTTTCAGTTTCAAAAGAGCTGCCTTTGCACTTGCCTCAGATGACTTGTCGATGCTCATCATCTACAAGCATTGCACGTGAAACTTAGAATAATATTTCAGCACCTAATATTAGTATAAATTTTACTCTATCGTAAAATAAGGCAGGATTCCTGGGTCAGGTTATGACGCGTTGTTTCTCACAAAATGATAGTGGATGCATGGAAAGACCTAGAGCATTTTAAAGTTTGAGGGACTATCAAATTCAAGGAACAATACAGACAACATGGCGACTTCCTTGTTTGTAAAATTCCAAATACCCGAGTACTTTTTTCCCTAATAGCCTAAATACAAGAAGAAACTACCTTATTAAAATCAGCTCTTGCTTCTTCAAAATCTCCAGAAGCCATATAGGCCATCCCACGTCGATAGAGAGCTTTCACATGAACGGGATTTGCATCTAACACCTACACAATACCATCAGAAACAAGTCTAACTGGATTCGGAAAAGAAAAAGAAAACTTCGAGGGACACCTTATTGCACGCCTCAATTGACTTCTTATGCTCTCCCAATTTCAGTAAGCAGGCAGCAACATTGAGATGCAACAAATTCTGTGTACATTCACAATGGAAAGGAAAAAAAAAAAAAGCCTTTAGGATGTCGAAAATTGACAGAAAAGAAATATAACTAATCATTTAGATTGTAATGAAAGCAAACTTTTCCTCTTTTCGGAAAAAAAATAATATAATCTGTTCTGTAAACAAAATTACCCTGGTGTTTGCAAATTCCTTTCCCTCCTCGTCATCTTGGGGATGAACATGATTAAACTCCCGGAGCACCTGTAAGAAAAATACGAGTTTAAAATTCATCCCTAAAGTTTAGAATTCCTCATCGGTCCAAATAGAGACGCCGCATAAAATGGAAAATCTAACTTTATGGAACCCTGGTTTCTCATAAATGTGTAGTTTGAAGATTCAATAGCTAGCAACATCTTCAATTTTGAACGGATATTTATAGAAAGCAAATTCCAAGGTTCTTGATTGCTTTGAAATAGAGATCAGAAAGCAATGTAACGGAGGGGCAATCAATCAAAAGTATTAAACAGGTAAACCTTAAGTACTAAAACTCTGACAACAACAACAACAACATACCAGTATAGTCCCACAAGTGGGGTCTAAGGAGGGTGGGGTGTACGAGACCTCACCCCTATTTTTGTGGGATAGAGAGGCTGTTTCAGATGGACCATCGGCAAGTATTAAAACTCTGACGATTATAATTAATAACAAAACAAATGACTTAAGAAACTTATTTGGCAGCAAGGATCATGGTGCAGGGAAATTAGATCATGATGCTAACAGTAGACAAAAGTTAGTCACATTATTAAGTCAATCCTTTAAGTGACAACAAAATGTAATAGAGCTCCGATCTCAGCTAGTGAGAAAGAACAATCAATTTGAGCAGCGATCCCAATTGAAGTTAATCCAAAAGTTGGAGAAAAAAACATCAGAACTTCCGGTCAAGCGAGAGAGAGAGAGAGAGAGATAAGACAAGAGAAGCCAGCACTTGCCTTGTCATACTTTGCTTTGGCAAGTTCAAATTTCCCTTCCTTGAAAAGCCTGTTACCCTGAAAAGGAACATGTTGCAGCGAATAACTTCCCTTAAAATGAATACATACGGATTACAAGTTAACAATTGAGACACTAAACCTAGTCCCAAGCATCCATATTAATGATAGGACAAAGCACCTGATTATTCAACGGGTTCGTATACCAATCATACTCCAAGCTATAGACATATATCCACCGTAGAAACTCAATAATCATTTAAAAAGTAGCAGACTATCTGTATTGCTCAAAGTTTCTGCACACATTCATTTTATACATACCGTGCCTTTGATCTTTTCTACATCGTCCATTATTTCTCTGAAACTGAAACCAGTCCAGTCCTGTAATTTGCATGGAGAGCACAAGAATTCAGTCCGGTGAACTAGAAAAATCAAGAACACGACAATCTTCACCAGTGCAGCAAATTTTTTATTGGTAACTTTACCTTCGGTGTGTTAAAGTCAAGAAGCTCGATCTCCCATTGCACATAAGCACCTTCAGGAACATTAGCTGGCCTGAGTCAATGAAAATGAATTGTAAAATGCTACTATCAGTGGAAAGTTCTCATCAGAAAAGACGTGCTTATGATGAACAGATGGCATCCGGAAGCACCAAGAAAAGGCAAAAGTACAAGCCCAAGGTTTCTACCTCCTAACCTTTCAAATTTGTCATAGGCATAATCAGGTGGGCATGTTACAAGAGATACCTCACCAGGCAACATCAAACGAACGGACATTTCAAACCCTTGAGGAACCTGATGTAGAGAATGGAGAACTCAAAATCATACAAACTGAAAGAGTTAAAACCAAAAGAATGTTTAACTACATTGAATAGTCCTTTAAGTATGTACTGAACGGTTTTTGTGCTTTAAGTTTGCCAAAAGTTTAATACTTTTAGTCTCCATCACATTGTTACCGAACTCTGTCGGTTAGATTTGACGAACTATGCCACAAAAAAAAAAAAAAAAAAAAAAAAAGAGAGGAAATTAGCGTGAACTCACATTTAGAGGTACAACTTTTGTAGTTTCTGCTGTTTTTGATTAATTTCTCGAGTCTGGTGCAACTTTTTGAGGTATAATTTCTGTTACTTTTGTATCTTTTTAGTGTCTAGTGCAGTTTTTTGTGTTGCATATTTTAGTATTTGATGGGACTTTCTTGGTATTTGTGCTTCAATATTTTTTCCCACTGTTTCCATCAAATCTATCAGACAGAGTTTGGTAAATATTTGACGGAGACTAGAAGTTTTAGCTTTTGACAAACTTAAAGGACCAAAACTATTAAGTGCATACTTAAAGGATTATTTTGAACCAACTCTCAAATATAAGGGACAATTTTTGTCATTTTCTCTCCATATAAGCAAGCCATATTTACAATGGTGAAATAAAAGTTAAACAAAAACAAGGAATAGATCACTTTATGAAGTCAAGTGACTTACAAGTCCTTCTCCAGAGCTGAACTCTAAAGGCTGACCATTGTTGTCGATTTTTGTATCACAGAACACCGTCTTTTCTTCATTAAGAAGAAAACCTTTGTAGTGTACGCGCAGTAGACTGTCTTGCAGAGGGCAATCCATAGGAAATTCACCTAATCATTTCATAGAAGTGAGAAAGCTTTTCAGTTAATATTAACCTTATCGTAGATAAGCTTCAACTATATGACTAAAAACACAAAAAGAACAAACAACATAAAGGTTTACACAGCATTGAAATGACAAGAACATCTAAAACCTCCATCAAATAGGTAACATCTTAAATACAAGAGTGAAGAAAGCTTATCAAGCCGGTGCAATAGAATATACCAAACTGTCGCCTTCATACAGAAACCAAGCAAAACAATTATCATTTCTAGCCAAGAATGCAGCTAATACTATAACATAGTCCAATATAAAAATGGCCTTGGTGCCTAATTAAGAACATTACCATTATTATTGTTTAAGAGATTTAACCAATTTGTGGTTATGCCAAATTCAATTGTATTTACCCTAAAGGGAGCAAATAACCAAACCAGATTAAGTAAAATAAATGGGTTATAGCTTTCTTAAAATAGTTCAGGATGACAATCATAAATACTGCAGTTTAATACTTGAGAACAATAACAAAGAATTCATGAAAAAGAGGTTAACTTAGGGAAGTAAATCCTGTGTGAACGCGGGAACGTGATGAATCACCATATGGAAAACAAATAGAGCGCATTGTAGGACCCAGATTATTTGATTCTGATAAAAGTAGTATTAGAAAACCAAAAGTAGAACTGAATTGTCGTTATTGCATTAAGATATGAGAGGTGCCGAAGAGGTATTTAAGCTCAAAGTTATGCTTGGAACTTAAGTCTCAACAGTACCTCTTCCATCACGTATTCGACGTTTTATGAGGCGTCCATCTCCAAGCACATCCCGCACCTGCGTCAACAATATCCTCATTTAGATTCTTCATAGCCAAAAACTGTGAAAGATAAATTGAGCAGACAACTTCTTTGCTCTTCCATAAATTGTAAATTGTACTGAACTTAAAAAGTCAGGCCCCAAAATAGTAAGCAAATGCATAGAAAACGCCCTTGAAGTTTCTTCTGACATTCTCATATCTCAAAATGACAATCATTCAATCAGTCATGCTTCAATCCAATTAGTTTGGGGGCCATATGAATTTATATATTCATTCCCGCATTTCATTCCGACGCATTTCATTCCATTCCTAAATAATTTGTCTTACTCGGAAAATTAGGAGTTCTCTAATACTAAAGGTCCCGTAAATCCCTCACGTATACCCTAGCGATAAATAAGTTTCCAACTAGACTAAAAAGACTCCTGACAAACATCGACCTAATGTAAGTGTAACAATAACAACTAATTCTAAAGCCCGACTAGTCGATATCACCTATAATGGATTCCTTTGCTTCTATTTGTTCTGTTCTTAGCTATGTGTAAGTCTTCGAGACGACTTCTTTCCATATGGTTCTAGGTCTACTTTATCCTTTTTAAGCATTTTCAGATCATTATTGTTCAATATGACTAATAAAGAAATGGACCTTGGGCCTAACTCAACCCCAAAAGAAAGCTTTTGGGGTTGAATTAGGCCCAAAATTCATTTCTTTATCAATGACCTCAATGTATATTTCTCTTATTAACTTTGTCCATCATTCTAGAAGTGATTCACTACCTCCAACGAGGCCCAAAAATCCGAAACAAATATGAAAAACCAAATTCACACCTTTTGGGGTTGACTTGGGCCCAAGATTCATTTCTTTATCAATGACCTAGGCCCTATGTATATTTCTCTTATTAGCTTTTTCCATCATTCTAGAAGTGATTCACTACCTCCAACGAGGCCCAAAAATCTGAAAAAAATATGAGAAACCAAATTCACACCTCAGGATATAACATATGCTTTGAAGAAGCATGTTCCTTTCTTTTGGTCTCAGGCATATAAGCTTAACCTCAGTGAGACACCGAGGCAGTTGCATATATATATTTATGCTTGTACAGATGTTCACATTATCCTTATGAATGTGGAATGCTAGTACTAGAAATCAAAGATAAAGTCCATATAACACAGCAAAGACCTTGTTTCATCTACGATAATGTGAATCAAAGTTGAAGATTAAGAATACTAAAAAAAAAAAAACATAAAAGAATATTTCCTGCAATAGAAAGAAGCACTCCCGGAATCAAGATTTACAGCATCTACCTGAATAAAATGAACAAGTTCCACCTCAAAATGAACTTCATCAACACCTTCTACCACAGGCATTAAGGCAGATTCTGTATAATATTGGCTTTTAACATAAATGACTGCTTTCTCTCCACGTGGCATGGTTGATATTCCCAGTTCGAGACCTTTGGGTACCTAGAGTCGGTGAAAACAGAGCCCAAGATTAGATACATTGTAGTCAAGATAAAAGGAAATTCAAACCTTGGATTCCTGGACAGCAAGACTAAGGAGCTTGGTATCCAACTCAATTAAATGAATCTCCGAAACTAGTACTCCCTCTGTCCCAATTTTTATGTGGTGGTGTTTGACTAGCACAAAATTTAAGGAAAAAAAGGAAGACTGGTACGCAAGGGGAATTATTAAATATTGGAGCAAACACCTGCGATCAAGAAGGCATAGAAAATTTTTAGACAAATTAATGGAAATCATTGCCGAACCTCAGATTTACCAAATGTGAAGAAATATGGTTCATCCTGAGTCCGTGATAGAATCACTTTGCCATCCCCTGCCTTCGCCGAAATCCTAGAATAAATCATAATTCAGATTATACGGATTTGTTGGGACACTTACAGACTCACATATCTACAACTACCAATGCAGCATCCATAGGAGCTAGCAGCCTCAGGAGAAAGAAGGGTTTCTATACCAAGCTTTTACTTCATAAGGTTCCCGAGGTGTTTCCCAGCTTTGCCCTTCTTCGATAACCTGTTTAACATCCCAAAACAATCATTTCACTTATTAGTTATTACATACAATACACTTAAGTCCAATATGCCATTTTGAAACCACATATGCTATAAAAATTCTCGTTCATGTTGTTGTGTTATATGCTTGAAAATTGCAAGCTAACAATATTTCTTCTTATTACACTGATTACCAAATAAAAACACCAGATAGTGACAAGACACAGATGCACATACTCAACACACATTTTACTCAAGTGTTCAAATAGGTTACTGAGGGTGTGAAGATAGAAGAAGGAAAATTACTGTTAAGCAGCAAGCTTTATACCTTCTTTAGGACTCCCAAATCATCAGTGATCACCTGAGAAAGAAAAAGATAAATCCCTGAGATACATCCTACCATAAATGGAACTACCAAAAAGTTTTCGTTTAAAAGGGAGGAAAATAAAGTAAGAATTCAATGGTCTGAGAGAAAAGCTTTCGCACAACTTCAGGAAATCTAGTACTGATCTGTTAAAGGGAAAAAAATAACAAAACAAACTATAAAGAACTAGAAAATAGGAAAAGAAACTAAAATGATAGAAACTTCCTTAAATGATTGCTACTTCTTCTAAGTAGAACATTTCCTTTTGCAGTACCACCACTCTTCTAATAGCAATTTGCAACAATCAGATGGAGTAAAAAAGAGAGAAGTACCATACAAAACAACAACTACGCCTCAATCCCAATCAAGTTGCGGTCGGCTATATGAATCCCTAGTTCTTCATTTTATATCATCATCATATCAAACAAGGGACAACATAAGTGATATCAGAGGTGCCATAGTCAGGAAAAAGTAGCAGGACATACAGATCCAACAAAGCAATGAAGGCACTAATTCATATGAGTACATGACAGAAAGCACCAAGGAACAAGAGGGAGCAGATTGATCTGTATTGCAACTTTCATTTCATTGGCACTAAAAAGGATGTAGGAGAATTCTTGCCTTCACTTTGGAGAATTCAATCAACTCAATCTCAAAATGAAGCTCAGAATCCTTAGGAAAGTTATCTGGGACAGCAACTGGACAATCCTTCTCTCCATAGTGCATTTCAGGTTTCATTTTGAACTGAGATTAAATTAGCCAACAAAAAGTGAGCTACAAATATGATCATTCATTTCATCCAAATAAAGATGTAAGAACAAAGAAAAATCACTTCACAAGCTCATATTAAGGGGCATATATAAAGCAGGTTGAATTAGTAATTGTATTTAACTTTATCGATTTTATCCCTTCTAACAGTGTCCAAAAATTGGAGACGTGTCATATTCTGACGAGGTTACTAAAAAGTAGATTTAACTGCTGGAGACAATGTATTAAAAAGTAGATTTAACTGCCGGAGACAATGTGCTTGTCATGAAACTAATCAGAAAATTACTGGAGAAATTAAAGAAAAATTCACAATTTTGAGATAATTTAGCTGAGAAATACAGAATGCTATGATTTCTTTACTTTTGACGGACTTTAAATAGACAGATTTGCATCGCAATAGCTAAATTCAAATTTAAAAGTTCAAAATGATATACCACTGCAACTTCACCCTTCAACATTGTAGGAATCCCCTCCAGCAATCCTAAAATGATCTTGCTTTTCCCCAAAACATGCCTTATTGGGGTACCCTTGCCTGAGTAATAAAAATGTAAAAGAGAAAAGATTTCAATGCAATAAGGCAAGATACGCATACTCCAAATTACAGAGTTCAAGTTCAGTAAATTTAAGAAAGAGTAAAACTAAAAGGTAGTGCAACCATCCAAGAATGAGAGTTATATGACGAAATCAAAATGTAGAGGTGGAAAATATTTAATTCATAAATCAAGTCATCATATAGTTATATGTGCACTAAACTATAAATCAGTATTCCGTACCCCGAACAAGAATAGAGAACTAACAGCTTGTCAGTAAAGTTATTTGCCAGTAAGAACTATAGCTTCTGAAAGGTTCCACATATCAATCCTACCTCCAAACTCCGACCGTGTCGATTCAACTGTAACTCCATCCAGCGTTCTAACTGTACAATGATATATTACCTATACAAATTCATCGAAAACAAAATGAGCAACCAATACTTTTTCCTACCTAAAATTCATGGAAATCGACGTTTGTATCAATATGAATCATCATCATCATCACAAACACATAATTCAGAAACCTTTAAGTGTAAGAGTGTACCTGATTACCCTCAGCAGGTCTTGATTCACCACCACCAGGTCTCACCACAGCTTTCATCAAACTTCCAGGAACAATCTTTTTTCTTCTGCATACAAGTCATCATTGAACAAAATGTGAATAACAGCTAAAAAACTTCATTAAAACACTTTTTTTTCTCATTAGTCCATGAATAAAGTGAACTGGGTCAATTCTTAAGAGAATAAAGATTTGATCTTTTGTCATCCTTTGTGCACTAAGCTCCCGGTATGCGAGGGATCCAAGGAAGGTCCGGACCACAAGGGTGCGTACAATAGACCATGTGTGCAGCCCGTTCCCGGACCCCACCAGTAGCAGCAACTTAGGCCCCGTTTGGACATGGTTTGAAACCTGGTTTCAAACCATGTTTGGACATACAATTTGGATATTTTAAGTTATATTTTCTCTTATAGACATAAAAACCCACAAATTGTGAAAACTATCAAAACATTCTCAATTCTTATACAATCTTACCAAATGAGCAAATCATAGTTTATAACAAAATTAGTACACTACTAGAAGGCTTTTCTAAAAAATGCAACATCAATTAATCAAACTTTACTTCAATAAAATCGAAAATTTAACATGAATAGTAATGTAACTACTATTTAATATAATCTTCCCACATAAATTAAAAGTTGGTAGACATAAATAAAGATTGGTGGAAGTTAATGAGATTGGTAAATGATTGATGGGGGTAATTGTTAAAAATATTTACCAACTTATGGGTCTTTTTTTACAAAATATTAACTTATGGGTTAAATTTTGTATTTAAAAAAGTTGAAACCATGGTTTCAAACCCCAAACCATGCTTTTTGGATGATTTGGGTTCAAACCATGGTTTCAAACCATGACTGAAAATTGATGACCAAACGCTGGTTTGAAACCATGGTTTGAAAATTGAGCACACAAAGTGTTTCAAGAAAGAAAATGATGACCAGCTAAAAAGCACACTTCTTTTCATAAATTCATAAATAAAATGAACTGATCAATTCTTAATAGAACAAAGATTTGACCTTTTTTCATCCTCAGTCTCTGGTTTCTTCTTTTCTGGTTGCTTAACTTGTTGCTCATGATCATCATCATTTACTACTGCCATTTTCCTCTAGCTACTGCAAATAGTCATAATTCATAGCAAGAACATATTTTTATAATCAGAACACTAATTAAGATCAAATGATAAATAAAAAAAACATAACCCCACTTAATAAAAACATACAAAAATCAAGAATTTGAAGGATTACTTAAATAGGGTATGTAAAATTGGAGTAAAAGATTGAAGAAATTTATCCAAAAATGTCTGTTTGATTTTCTTGAACACCAACTAATCACTGACAGACTATCAAAATTCCAACTTTTTGCTCTAAGTAGTGACAAAATTTAGCTGTAACAACTAACAATACATACCAAGAACATATTTTTATAATCAGAACACTAGTTAAGATCAAATAATGAACAAAAACACATAACCCCACTTAATAAAAACAGACAAAAATCAAGAATTTGAAGGATTACCTTTATTGGTATGTAAAATTGAAGTAAAAGATTGAAGAAATTTATCAAGAATGGCTAGAAATCAAATGGGTACTTGTTATTATGGTGATGGGATTTGATGTTTGATTTTCTTGTTTACCAACTAATCACTGACAGAGTATTAAAATTCCAACTTTTAGCTCTGACTCTTGAGTAGTGACAAAATTTAGCTGAAAATTTCGGTTAGATAATTACACGGTTAGCCCTTTGAAGGGTGAAATTTAAAGACCAGCACAAAATAGGGACATAAGTGCAAATGACCCCGGTCAAGTAATTGTACGGTTAGCTCTTTAAATGGATTGGCCTTTAATTTTTGGCCATCAAAATTGAACTTATGCCTAAAAGGGATATAAGCTACGCATCATAATATATTTTTTTGTGCGGAATGTCCTTCAAAGGCACTGGTCTTTAATTATTACCCCTCAAATTTGAAATCCTTAATTTTTGCCCTTCGCTTAAAAATCAATGGGTTCCAGGTTCGAACTCCTGCTCAGTCAAATATTTAAAAAAAAAAAAATCGCAAGGCAGAAGTTGTAGCAAAATTAGGCCTCTTCGGGCAAAGTTAGGCCTATTCGGTCAAAGTTAGGCCTGTTCAGGCAGAAGTTTGCCTTAAGGCCTAACTTTTGCCCGAATAGGCCTAATTTTGGGCAAAAGTTAGGCCTTAAGGCAGAGGTTTTCAAAATTCCAATAAAGTGAAAAAAAAAAATCCTGAAGGCAAACCTCTGCCTTAAGGCAAATTTTTGCCTTATGAATGAAGGCAAAACTCTATCTTGTGAATTCAAATTCTACCTTGCAATTTTTTTTTAAATTTTTGACTGAGCAGGGATTCAAACCCGAAATCAAAGAATTTTTAGCGAAGGACAAAAATTAAAGACCGGTGCCTTTGAAGGGAAATCGTGCAAATGACCCATCATAATATTCATAAGTTATGCTTGTGCTCTTAAAAAACTTTTGACCCGCTAGTCATAAGTTGGATTTTGAAGGATAAAAATTAAAGACCAACCCATTTGAAGGGAAAAAAATAAAAGACCAACACAAATACATAAGTGCAATTGACCCCTTGAACAAAGATTGGGCTGGAGCAAGGAATATAGTGGGCTGCTACATTTTAACCAACCATAATCTGCTGGACCAAAAATGTTACAAGTATCTCCCTTTTTTTCCCACTAAATTCTCCTAATTCTAATTTTAGGATAAAAATTTCGCAAACGTCGAGTTCTTTTATTTAAGATTGTAATGTTTAAAAAGTATAATTAGTTATTTAGAAAATGTATAAAATTGTGTAGTTAATAAGAGAAGGTAAATACTTATTCGTAGCGGATGTTTGCATTTGATTAAAAAAATAACTTTAAGAATCAATAAATTAAAGCGAAAATACATATCACTTAACCATGATTAAGTGTTACAACATATATACATTTATTAATTTGACATAAACACTAAATGCGATCAAGGTTTTACTAGAAAAGAAGAGATTGACTTTTTCAACAGTAAGAATGCCAAACTAATTCACATAAAAAAGTATTTCAATCATTCACTTACACAAATAATTTTTCTTTTTACGGTAGTCAAATCCTCTTCATAAGTCCTTTCAAAGGCTATTCAAGGTTTTGGCTTTCTTGCTTACGTTAATTTTCTTACTATCTTTGCTTTTCTATAAGAATTTCTGGTAGAAAAAATCTGCCTATTTTACAATAGATGTTAGATATGTATTCTATGCTCTTTTCTTTGAGTTTAGATGAGCATGACAACTTTGGACGAAAATTTTCACAAATATATTGCTCCTTTTAAAAAAACATCAAACTTGTTCCTACATCATGTAAGAAAAATGACCTTGCAAAAATTAGAAAAAGCTAGTATCAACTTAGAGATTATAGAATGCTCTAAGTTGATATTACAAAATGACAAACTAGTAAACTAGCATATTATAGAGCCACTCTAATTGCAATAGCTTTTGCTTGCGTTTGTAGTAGCATGAATTTCCTTGGCGTATGCATAGATAAGATCACACGATACAACAACAACACACTCAGTATAATCCCACCGGGTGGGGTCTGGGGAGATAAGATCACACGATGCATCGCATATATAAAAGCCATACGAAATCTTCCAGGAATTCCCTGCACATGCACCATCTGTGTGCCCTTCAACCAATTCATTGTAGGAAATGTGAAACAAACTTTCTTGCAGATGGAAAAACTGCTCAGATCACGTGGATTCCAATGTACTGCGTCCAAGATCAGAACGAGCTTGTTGGCGGACCACTGAGCCTCCCGCTTCGGTACCATCTCCTTTTTTACCAACCGAGCTGCCATGTCAACCCTTTGCGGCGCCCAAGCCCCGGAAGACAAGTGAGTCTTAATAACATAAGCGAGAATGCCGAGGTCTTGTTAAAGCCTCTTCAATCATTGAATCATTGTTCAGCGCTGTCTCTCGCATGCCTCTGTGGTCAATGGGAGAAGCAAAAGATCAAACCCTGGTTCGAATCACCCTGAATGAAGAGTGGGCGAACAAGATGCAAAACATATCAACAATGTTGAATTCTAAGAAAGAGAGCATGGGGGGCAATATCTGCTTTTGACTGATAGAAAGCATCTCTCTTTTGTCCCTCCTGACCGAACTCGCATGTTTATGCTGTTTATTAAGAGAGACAAGGATACTCGAAATATCTTTCTATCTTTTAGCTTGACCTTGCATTTTCAACAAAGCTGTTGAACTACGTGTAGGTCATCTTTGAATGTCACAGCTGAAGCTTACTCGTGTTTTATTTGTAGTTTCCATTGCTCGTGCCAGATTCTCGAGGCTGATTAAAGATGTACTTGCTTCCTCTAGAATGACCGGGAATTGTCTTCCTAAAAAGAACATTCTTCGCTTGAAAAAAGTATTGTTTTCAATTGGCCCAGCTTCACTTTTAGGGGTTTATCAACTTTCAGAGTAAAAAATATTGCCTTTCATCACTATTCACTGGTGTATAAAGACGGCAATCTTGATGGACTGGTTTAAGAATAGCTATCTGTGAGACATCTTTCACAAGTCCCAAGCTCAGCGCAATGACATGCTGAGATTGCAATTCTAAATTCTTCAACAAATGGAAGGTAATACACTGCAAAACGCCAGGAAAGGAAATAAGATAATATAGACAATAAAGACAGCGTAACAGGAAAGGACCAAGTCATAGGATCCCTTGTTTTAAAGAATCCAAACAACGGGAAAAAAAAAAAATTAATGGGAGGGATAGGGCAAAATTGCATTAGATTGTAGCGATCAGAGGGTATACATGCATTCATACAGTTGACAAGTGAGTTGATTAAGCCAAACTAGAGCTTAATAAATTTAGCTGGTCTGCTTGCATTCTACCCTCCCCAGACCCCACGTTGTGGGATTTCACTGGGCTGTTGTTGTTGTTGCATAAATAATGAGACCAACTTGGTTATGCAAAATCAGAAATAACAAATAATACTAGCAAAACAAACCAAAATATGTTGCCAAAAGTTCAGACCACTTCCTAGATGGCATACGACTTTGGATAGGTAAAGTTTCAATATATTATAAGTACATCATCATATCAATAATCAAACAAGAAAGGAAGACTACGATCAACATGTGTCATATAAGAAGTTAATATATATATATATATTAAGTAAAGAAATTATCATGAATAGGAGTAGAAATAACGGTGGTAATTCAACCACTTCAACTCTAGGGACTTACTGAATTAGACACATTTGGCCCATAAGATAGTTCATGCACTAACTTCCAAAGAACTCCTTTATTTTTATTTTCTTTTACTTTGCTATGCTAAAACAATATTCCTCTATCAATCAAGTGGCTCGTAAGTGCTTTTTGGTATACTTCTCGAATGCATACGTGTTTTTGTGCCGAAACATTAATTGATACTTTGTAGACAGATACTTATCTGCACAGAAGGGTACATATAGACTATTGGCTTTGTCTCTTTTGGTATTATAAACAAAGAATGGATATAACGACAAGAAGTAGACCAACAAGAACAAATGAAAGAACTTTACTCTTTTTCAATTTTGTGAAGTAACGAAAATTCACCTGGCAACTACGGGGCATCAGAAGCCATCAAAACCTAACATTGTCTTCATCAATTTATCCAAAATTGCATTAGTTGGCATGATGGTAACTCCAATGTACGGGCTTCAAGTGATCCATTGACACATTCACATAACACCAAGAAGTTCCATGGATCACCATCAGACTCATTTCCCAAGGAGAGCAAGGGGAGCCCGCACAGTTTCATTGAGACCAATAACAAACGATCTGGCAAATTAATTACGCAATTTGATGATTACATGAATGACTTCTTGGGCTGACGTTTTGAGCTCCTACTTAAGCTACCAACTAGTGAAGTATAAGTAGCATAGTCACGAACAAGCCCCATTTCACCACGAAGCTTATCATAATCATCAGGATTCCCATACTTGCAATGCCCATCCAAAAGGATATTATAGGTAATATCATCTGGACTCAAACCTAGATTAAGCATGGCTTGTAATAGCATTTCGGCATTTCTCATCTGTCCTTGTCTACATAAACCATTCAAAAGCACATTGTAAGTTATAACATTAGGCGAATGTCCATTACTTTGCATCTGCCGTAGCAACTTAAAACCCATTTTAATATCTCCCTTCTTACAGAAAACATCGATGACCATAGTATAAATAGGGTCATCAGGCTTCAAACCAGCATTAAGCATTTCGGTTAAAGTCCTCTCAGCATCAACTATTCGACCTTGCCGACACAAACCTGTAATGAGAGCCGTATACGCCACATCATCGAGTTCAACATCGTTATCAACCATCACTTTCTTGATCTCAAATGCTCCATCCAAATCTCCCTCCTTACAACATCCATCAATAACGGTTGTGTACGTGAACTTATCAGGCTTCAAACCCTTTTCAATCATCACGTGAACGAGCTTCCTCGCTTCCCCTAAATCCCTGCTCTTACAAAGTCCGTTAACAAGTGTGTTATATGTGATTAAATCGGGTCCCACCCCCTGCTTCAGCATTTCTCGATAAGCATCCATGGCCAAACCAACGCTACCATCCTTGCAATGCCCATTAATCAAAGTCGTGAAGATAACAACATTAGGAACCAAACCTTTTACACACATCTCATTAAACAACTCATTCGCATCGCTCATCCAAAACTTCTTGCAAAGCCCGTTGATTAGAGCACTATAAGTATAGACATCAGGCGAAATTCCTCTTTCCTCCATTTCTCTTTTCAACCTATACCCTGCATCCATATCACCTAATCTACAATAACCATTTATCAAAGTATTGAAACTAACAACACTAGGTCTCAAATTCCTCTTCCACATCTCCGTCAAAACCGACCGGGCTTCCATCATTTTACCTTCTTTACACAATTTACTCATCAAAACATTAAAGAAATACACATTTGGTGGATATCCACACTCCAAAATCTCCTTATAAAAATCAAAAGCTACCATTGGTGAATTAAGCTTCATTAAATATTCAAGAACCTTAGTACAACCTTGAAATGGGAACTTAATTTTATGCTTTTGAATAAGCCTAAAACACTGTATAGCATCAGAAACAAACCCCAAATCCAAATAAGCATCAATAAGTCCATTTAGAACATTAACAAAAGATGTAAAGTTGTTACCTTTAGCTTTCAAGATTGCTTGAAAAACAGTAAAGGCTGAGTCTTTACCTTTTCTTGAAACAATAGTATGGATAAAAGATTGACCTTGTGTGTACATTTCGTGGGTATAAAGAAAAAGGACCATAGTGCAATAAGTGTGAAGTGTGTGGCAATATTTTGATTTGTGTGAAGTTGAAAGCCATGTAAAGAGAGAGAGAAGAGAAGAAGGGGTTAATGAATGAGGATTAAGGTTAATGAGATTGATTATATGTTGGGGTTTAAGAGAGGGGAGGAGGGTTTTGAGGAAACTTGAAGGGGTTTAGTGTGAGAGTTTTTTATGGCTTGTGAAAGGTTATTGAGTATGGGGTCTAATGAATCTTGATGTTGGTGGGGTGGGGGTGAGCGTAGTGGTGGGGGTGGGGTGAACCATGGCGTGGTGGTGGAGAGGTGGTGTAAGGGAGTAGAAAGAGTTTTTAGTGCTTTTCTTGATATGGTCATTGTGAACATCTATGAATTGTTTGTTTGAGGTCCATCAATGGAGTATGGAGAAATTTGGAGAAAAAGAAGAGGGAGAAAATGACAAATATGGTCCCCTATGTTTGAGGGTTCATTAAAAATAGTCACTTAAGTATGCACCTAACAATTTTGTTCCTTTAAGTTTGTCAAAAGTTTAAGCTTATAGTCTCCACAATCAAACGTTGTCGGTTAGATTTTGATAGAACAATATAAGAAGGGAAAGAATGGATGGTCAAAACTTAGCAAACTCATAGAAGGTATATTTTTTTTGTAGTTTTTGTTATTTTCAATACGTCTATAATATGATGCGGTTGTTCTCTTTTCTAATTTTTATACTCTTTTGTATTTAGATGTGTTCATATTTTACATAGATGATTCTTGATGTGTGATAGTTTGGTTCATATTTTAAATCTAATAAAAAATCCGATTAAATAGTTGACGATTAGTTCGAACCAAAATTGTTAAGTGCATACTTATATTTAAAAAAACAAAGAACCATTATTGTGAACTCATAGTTAGAGGCATATTTGTTTGTAAGTATTTATCTTCGTTGGATGACTTTCTTGGTGGTAGGAAAGAAAATAGTTTAACAAATCTAAATCTTTTTTTCATTATTTTCATATAAACAAATCCTTTTTTATGATAAAATATTTTTTTAAGTGAACATTATTTTGATGTCGATTGAATAGTTGACGGAGAGCGTTAACTTTTGGCATAAAGAACCAAAAATTGTGAAGTGAGCTAAACAATAGTGATATTCGTTCAAACAATGAGCTAAAAAATTTGTCCGTTCAAACAATAGTGATATTCGTTCCATGACTAGCTCGATAATTCAAATACTCATTATGCATAGTTTTTAGTCCTTTTAAAGGGGAATTATTTTTTACGACAATCGAGCACAAACTCTCTAATTAAGTGTAGAAGGTTCTTATCCATCCTACTATATCTTTCAATTAATTAAACTGTTTTTTTAAGCGATGTGATATTGAAATCTTTCAAGAAAGACAGCTGTTTTCAATGGATTCTCACAATTTTCTACAAACAAGAATTATGATGTTTTTTATAGCATCCCCTATTTTGTTGAAAGATACCAAAAAATCACAAAGACAATTATTTATGAAATAAATCTAAAATTAACCCTTCAATGGATTAACAAGTTTACAAAGGTTGTTGAGTTATCCATCTTTTAAACATATGAAAGCACTCTTCACGTTTATACTCAGGAGCTGTATGTCCTCCTCCCTATAATAAAAATAGAAAATAAAATAAAAAGGACAAAAATATTGAAAATGTGAGAATATAAGCAACAGAATTATAATTTTACTATTGAATTTAAGATTAGACACATGTATAAAAAAAATAGAGTATAAATCTCTTGCCTTCACAGTTGCAAATGTCATATTATTAGAATAAGATCTTGTGTAACTGCAAATCAGATGTATATATAATTTAGGATAATGATCATATCATCTGATTTAATTTGGACGAAAATCAATCTAAAAGCTAAAGTTGGAGTAAAATCGTACCCTGCAACTTGACCGTCAACAGTCCAGGGACGCCATTCATCAACGACAGAATAATTTAAATACTTTATCCATGCTAGGGTTGATTGGAAAGGAACAACCATGTCATGATCGTCACTGTTTTAAAATAATAAACTTGTTATATGTGCGTCCAATAACCTTTTAACTTAATTTAGTATACTTGAAGCACCCGATAAAAATCATAAATATTATTTTAGTGTGAAAGTATCAAACCTGTATATAAGTGATCGATAACCTTTAGAACTAAGGTTTACATGATATGGTATACTATTCTTGAAAGTAAACGTGCAAGCTGTATCCGCAATAGTTCGCCTACATCTCACCCATGGTACTTTTATTGTTCCCTAACAAAAAAGAACAAAAAATTTAATCTTTATACATATTGTACCTTAAGTCTAAGCAATATGTACAAATTAAATAATTGAAATACCTTTCTAACATGGAGAACCTCTTGAACGCTAGGATCATTTGCCCAATAATGGCAAAGCTCAAGTCTGGCAACCTAAAATAGAAAGCATATGTATATATAATAATTACACTCAATTTTTATATTTTGGGAAAGAGAGAAAGAGTATTGGTCTATTTCACTTCTCAATACTACAAAACACATGTTTTTCCGAAACACGCCCGTTGAAATTTCATCGAAAAATAGGTTTTTTGAATCGACGCAAAGTTGTCGTCAAGAATTTCTAGTAACACGCTATTTAGAAGTGCCACAAAAATCTTAAGTTAATGATAGTGAATATCATAGTACGTATTTCTCCTTTTAAATAATATATACTTGTACGAACTTAGCGTAAATAAATATTTTAAAATAATGAAACTAGACATGGATTATTCCACGTGATATTCAATTGGTGCAAATGTTCATACTTTGAAGTACCAATTGAGGGACTTACATGACTTTCTTGACAAATGAAATCATCAGATTTCAAAGAGACAAAATCCTCTTGAAGAGATCTTCTTTCACCAAATAATTGTTGTTGGTTTGATGATAGAGTGTCTAATCCACAAAGAGGCTCTAGTATATGTTGATCATATACACCACTTACAAGCTACAAAATTTGAATTGCAACCTATTAAAAATAAAGTGTTTTATTCTAAATATTCCTACAATATGACTCATATAGACTCCTTTATTTTCAAATAATTGACACCAATACCCTTTATCTAATAAAAATCGCATACCGATATATTGGCATGGTATTATCCCTTTTTTAAAAAGAATCAAACACTTAATAAGTCCCTTATATAATAAAACTCTTATACAAATGAACGTTCATATAACTAAGAACATAAAGTATCTGAAGCAGAGTAATGGAAAAAACAAAAGCAAACTAAATTAAAAAGAAAAAGGAAATTCCTATATAGTATGTTAAAAAATACAAATACCTTGCATGATCAAAGTGTAGTTGTTACTAACCAATGTAGCTTAAGTATTGTTTAGAAAGATACATGTCCAAAAAAATGTCTATTTTCTTATTTAAACAAATATGTGGACAAAAGCTTTCAACAAAAATATTTGATTTTTTTCATAAATTTCATATGATTAAAAATATAATATATTAATTTTTCTTTTATTCATTAATTTGTATTACACTTGGTTACAGATATACAAGTTTTTCAAAAATAAATACTTGACAATCTTATTAAATGAAAATGAGAAGATTTGTGTAGAATGTTCGTTACGTAAGAAGGTTAGGTAAAATACAAGGTGAGTAAGCAATTGAGTTACATTACAAGAGTATCTAGTGTAATTTAACCCGTAAAAATTATTTAATGAATAAATATATTTTTCTTAAATGTTGCCTTACCTTCTTGAACATTGTAAGATGTTGCACACATAGTTCACTGGTAGGGCGGTAGGAACTATTTCTTGATATTCGCCTTTGCAAGTCTCCTTTAGTGACTAATATTACAACAAGATCCAAATAATTAATCTTTTTTGCGCTAAAACTGTTATGGATACAAAGTATCTTTAAATTTACAGATAATTACTTTGCAGTTCTTGTAATTGAAAGAAATAAAACTGATGTCAAGAAGTTTAAAATTCTACAGGTGAAGCTCTAGGAGAGTGTCGTAGAGTTACACTCGTGGAATATAAAACTTTATGATAGTGACTATTTTTTAAAGACTTGACTGAGAAGTAGCCGGTGGGCGCTCTTTATATGCACAGTAGTAATAGCGTGGGTTAGCCACTTTTCAGTTCCTGTCATCGAAAAATAGATATTCTCATGGAGTTTCAAATCTTATAGGTGAAACTCGAGGATAGTATCGTGAAGTTTCACACGTGAAATAAGAAAATTCATAAAAATGGCTAGTTTTCAAAGTCATGACCAAAAAATGGCCACTGAGCGCTATTTATACTTATAGTAGCTAGTGATATATAGTGTAAGCTAACCACTTTTCATCCCCGAAAATTGAAAAATAACTATTGTCGTGAAGTTGAAAAGTTCACAAATAATACTTTAAATGATGACTATTTTCATTTACAAAGCTGAAAAATTGTGAATTTTATCGAAATTATATAAAGTAAGAATGAACTAACCTCATAAAGTTCATCAGAAATTAGGCCCATACCATGACTGAAAGGAACTTGGTAATTGGTATCTTCAGGAAATGTTTTTGGATTGCCAAGTGTATAGCCCTAATGGATATTACAATTAAAAACAGTATATTTCCATCTGAAAAAGGGTTAAATTTGTTTATGCACTACTAAGAATTGAGCAACTTTGTCCTCCACCAAACTTTGGTCTAATTTTACTGCCGTTGTTTAAAAATCTCATTCTCCACCTTAAAACCTAGCGAAACTCCAGTTTAAAGCTAATTTTTAACAATCATAAAAGTTGAGGGATAAATCTGGACGTCTTTTCTCGAAAAAAGTAAATCTATACACGTGAAATTCACTCATTTTAACTAGAGCTCCATTAATAGCAAGTGCACAAATACAAGACGATTACTGACGTGAAGGTACTTATTGACTAAAAGTCTAATGGAGGATAAAGTTAAGTAATTTAGGATACCACAGAAGCAAACTTAAACCCTTTTTCTTTTCCATTTAGGAGATATATTGTTACATGAAAGGAAAGGAATAATAAAAACCTATATTGTTACATGAAAGGAAAGGAATAATAAAACCTTAAGGTTGATCAATGGCTTGCTGCCTGCTTCATTTCCTGCATTTTCATATCACTTTGTAAGTCATTTTCTGAAAAATATTTTCCGAAAAAATGACCTTGAATTTCCAGAGTTTGGCTGAAAAATATTTTCTGAATAATAAATATTTATTAATAATATTACGAAACCACGTAGTGTTTTAATAATAATAAAAAAAAGTTGAGTAATATTATATTGGGCCTTACCATCTGATATTAGTTGAACAATAACTGGCACTATAATGCCTGCATATGAGTCCCCAGAAACATAGAAAGGGTTCGAAATAAATTCTGCATGATCATTGAACCACTGCAAAATGAATTATGAGTTAGTTTAATTACATTCATGTTATAATATTATCAAAACACATATATATATTGGGGATTTAAAATTATTTTTCTTATCAGTAGAATAATTTACCTGTAATTACCTTATCGGTGATGACAGTATTGGGTGAATATACTTAAAAATAGAATTACGTGAATATTCTTGGAACAATAATCAAAAATATGTACCTTTAGTAGAAACTCATAGACATAATTGCATGCTTGTATATCAGTACACTTGGATGATGTTGAAGTTGTTGCATAAGAGAATCCAGTATTTACTGGCTGGTCCAAGAAAATTATGCTTGCAAACTACAAAATTTAATTAAGGAATACATTTATTTCATGATCTAATCTTAAGCATAAGAGGGGGAAAAGAAAAAAAAATTACACCAGCCGTTCATATTTACTTATTGTAACAAATAACAATTTATTTCAAGATTACAAAAAACATATTTTAAGAAGCTTAATATTATTCAATTGACATGACAATATAATTTTTTATACTGATAATTATATAACTTAAACTCGAGAATTAAAAGCCCATTGGTGTTACCTTTGTCAAAGAATATGGAGTTGAAACGAGAATCGGTAGGCTTCCATTGAATGTTTTTTGGGCAAAAGACAATGGACCTACAAAACAGAATTCATCTGTGTATTTTAATCTGTTAAATATATACATTAATATTGAAGTAATGATAAAAAATTGCATCCGCCAGCCACATGCTCACATAATAATGTAATTTTTTGTTAACTATCAATCAATATATAGAAATTAAATCCCTTTAATACTTACCAACTTCATAAGCCAGCCCTGTGAAGGATGAGCAACCAGGCCCTCCCGATAGCCATAACAGGATCGGGTCTTTTTTCGGGTCGGATTCTGACTTAACGAAGTAATAGAATAGTTGCACTTCCTCGGATTTGCCAAGTCCAATATATCTAGCAATCATATCACTTATAAGGTAATTAGGTATGTACTTAATTACATAATGAGCATTATAAGATAATAATGAACTTGTTACTCGCAGGTCAAATTATACTGATATAGTATCGGAAAAACCGGCACTGTCAATATATAACTTAAACCAATACGTAGATTAGAGAAAAGAGAAGAAAACTTATCCGGTCTCAAGAGAGAAAGGAAGAGGGCCATCAAAACCGGGAAGAAACTCAACAGTTGCACGAGTTGTACCATGCTGAGGAACACATTGTACATAATATTGTAATATCATAGTGAGAAGAAGAACATGATAAACTGATAACAGAAAATGAAAGGACCCTAGTTGTTTCATTTTCAAACAAAATTGACAATGAATATGTCTTGAATATGTACCATAATGTATACTAGTATACATATACTCACAAGTATGGGTCTATGGATAAGGTATGGGTCTACGACAAAGGTGTGTGTGTGTATATATATACACACACACACACATATTTAATTGCATGCCAGGTGCATATCCTTTGTGACTGATTTTGCCTCCCACTAAGAACTTGCATGCCAGGTGGATAAAGAATTATACTAATCTGCTGCTGTTTTTGATACGCAATATGTTTAACGGGGAAGTAGACATTGTCATCGGGAAACCTGGTCGTTGTTTGGGTTTGCCCTGAATTTTCTACCTCTCATAGTTTTAATGTACTATTAGTTTTCAAATATGTAGGTCATTTGACCATATCATATTATTATAAGCATAATACATAAATAAGCCCTTAAACTTGGCCTCAGCTGGCAAGTATGCCCTCCAACTTTGGGTGTGCACAAGTAGGCACCTCAACTTGTATAAAGTTGAACAAGTAAACACAAATGATGACATGACACTGACGTGGCACATAAATATTGGAGGGCCACGTCAATGCCACGTCATTTTTGTTTACTTGTTCAACTTTATACAAGTTGAGGTGCCTACTTGTGCACACCCAAAGTTGAAGGGCACACATGCCAGCTGGAATCAAGTTTAAGGGCCTATTTATGTATTATGCCTATTATTATATTATGCCTTTTTAGTATATTTTCTTTGTTGTCTAGTTTATCGTCATTCAAAGATTGAAATTATTAGCTTTGCATGATGCCCTAATTCAATGGCATCATTGAACTGCTAATTAAGAGGGGGTCTTTTAATTATTCAGGTGAAGCTGATAAGATGCTTAATGTGGGCTTTGCATAGGATTTTGAAATCTAGAAAGTGTTCCGCAGAAATTTCAGACAATGATGTTCTCAACCACAATACCAAGTTGGATACTGAAAGTTACCAACAAGTTCTTTAAGTACCCTGGAGGGTCCTTATTTGCTAAATAATTATGTGTACAAGTGTGTGCTGGTAGGAAATTCTAATGTTAAGTTAGATGATCGTTTTTTCTTGTATTCTGTTGCTTGTGAGATGTATCAGAAACCAATAGTTCTTGGACCCTTTGATATCAGTACTATGAATAGCCTAAGTCTCTTTTCAGCCCTACTGATGTCTATCCTATTGATCTATGTCATTGTATGTTGTTAGCCTCCATCATGAGGAGTAAAATGATTTCCCCCGAAAGTTTGTAAGGCTAATAGCCTGTTTGGCCAAGCTTATTTTTCCTCAAAAGTGTTTTTTCTTAATAAGTGCTTATTTTAAAAAAGTGCGGTATTTGGCTAAGTTGTTGATAGAAAATAAGTGCTTCTGGGAAGTAGCAGAAGCAATTTTTTCAGAGGCTAATTCCTTTTCTTTTTTTTTTTTTTTTTTTTCGCCCAAAAGCACTTTTGAGAAAAATACACTTAGAAGTACTTTTTAAAAGCTTGGCCAAACACTAATTAGCTTGGCCAAACAGGCTATAAGCCTATATTTGGTCTTAGAAGCATGTCAAGGGAGGCCAGTGTTTGGAATTAAGACCAGTTTGATAGTCAACTTCTTTTCCTTTTTGAGAAAACTAATTCATTTTTAGGAAGTTACACTTAGGAGAACAAAGAAATATGATTCAATCAAACAAAATAGTTTTAGAGAATTACCATATGCAGAGAGCAGGAATCCATCATGCCCATTACTCAAATAGCTAGTGCGCAGCCTCCAAAATTCAGCTTAATTGAAGTGAATCTGAAAATAAAAGAAAGTTTTGCAGAATTTGCCAGCGCCCAAAATTTGAAAAGTCGTTTGTTCCTTGTGTAAAAACCGAATCTTGAAAGAAGCTCCGCATTCTACAAAGGTTGTGGCGTTGCAAGAACAGCAGCATAGTCAATTCGCCAATTTTTCTGGGGATTTTCAACAAGAGCATTACAGTGAGTAAGCACTGAAAGTACAAAGCCGAAGAAGTTCTTGATCTCCGTTGCATATCAAGTGCTGGAGAAACTGTGACTCACTTATCAGACAGACCAGCTAATGATTTTACACAATCCGTGCATAACTTTTCTGGTGTAAAAAGATCGGAACCTGATCAAGACACTGATCACTTCTCAACTGATAAACAGCTCGAATTGCACATTTTAGCTTTGCAGATGAATGCCGAGAACCTTGCTATTGCTGATAAACATGCAGCTGAACATAACTTCAAACCAATAACTAACTTTGTGCCACAACTACAAGCAGAGTCAGCTACTCCCATCAAGATGATAGAGGGAGCTGTCGTGAATGATAAACTTAGACTGTTGCAGTTCTGGATGACTCACTACAGCTAGTGATTACTCAATACAGTCAAGAACCTAAAGACCCATCAAGTTCACTTTATCTGGGATATACTGTTCCATCAAACCAGAATATCAAAATTTTCATCAGATCAATCGCCAAATCCTCCCGAGTCAAGTAGTTTCCGGTTGAATCAGTTGAGAAAACAAAAGATAGTAGCAAACATCTTCCCTGTTGAGGAACGTGATACTTCCACAAAGCTAGACTTAGTTGATTAGCGTCCGTGGCAGATACAGAGAGGAAACACAAATAATGGTCTGAGCATCCAGTCCATTGTTGACCAATTTGAGTATTTGATCAATTAAAGAATCAGAGTTATTATTTCCAACGACCAGTACAACATGGAAACTGGACTCCTGCTTTGCCAGCAATGTCGCTCAACCAGAACAAAAGCCAAATGCCTTCAAACTAGAAAATATGGCGTCTAGGAAAACTGAATGCAGCCAGGCAGATGCCGCAGCAGATATTTCGAGAAACAACAGAGATACTCCGGGATTGATTGATTACGGGTGCAAGTTAACTTGGTCAGGGACATAGAGCAGAATGGATTCATCTTGTCCACAGCAGGCAATAATGAGGCGATCAACATTGAATCACAAGCTAGGTCAATACACACCATCCCGGAGCTCTTATGCAAACTTGGAGAAGACGCCTAGTAAATTTTTGAAGAATAGTAATCACATGAAACAACTGAGGAGAAGGCATTTACATGGAAAGGAATCAGTGTCAAGCTCACCATACTCTTCCAGCTCTACAGATTTTGCAGCAGACGAGAACTTACAGTAGTGACAAAGATGATTCCTTGCCAAGGAAGATTCGAACCGAGACGCAGTATTCACATGAAACAAGCAAGAAGAATTATATCCTCGGAGAGATAGTAGTCAAATGATTACACGATCAGCTCACGCTTCAGCAGCAGTGAGGGGGATTGGTAATGAAAGAGCTCATGAAATAATTTCTACAAGTAAAAGCAAGGGAGAGAGATCCTCGTCACTCGATCATTCAGGGTATGACAATCTTGAAGAACAATCTTACTACTCAGCAGATTCTTCATCAATGAGGTTAAGTCCTGCATGCGTCTACAAGTCTGCTAACTTGAAACAATCAAGGAAACATAACGGAAGGTGGAAGAAGTTAAAAGACAAGCTAGCAATAGTTTTTCACCATCATCATCACCACCACCATCACCATCAAGGTAAGGATGATAAAGGTGAGGAGAGAAAAACAACTTTGTCGAGGCAGAGAGGAAAAAGGTTTCATGGCCCCTATTCTACAATCAAGGATGAAACATTTGGAGAAAAGGCTTTGGAGAAGTTTGGGAAGTCAACCATCGACAAAAGCTGGAAAAAAGCAGAAGGGGGACCAGATTTCACACCCTCGCACAGGGGCTGATGCAACGTATCCAGCATTCAAAGAAGTCGAAACATAGCAGCAGTAGACCTGTAGACAAAGAACAACATAGCAATAAGGAGATGTTGAACAAATTTCATTGGTGGCAACTACTAAGGCATCACAGAGGTATGAATAAATCATCTACCATGATAGGATCTGGCAATAAGAAAGACCATTTAAAAGCTCACAAGATGAAGTGAGGCACCTGAATTTGCCATTTTGTTCACTTATGAATAAGAGTACAAGTTATTGACCTCACCGACAGGGGATGCTGGAGATTCAAAGTGCCGACTACTGCAGGCTGTTTTTGCCTCCTCTCTTTCTCAAAAGCAGTAAAGCAGCAAAAACATCTCAGATCCATATAATCAAAATCACATAAATGCATGTAATTATATGAACGCACAGGATACGCTCCACTGGTAAATGAGTCTAATTCTCTTTGCAGCAAGACAGTAGATTCCTAAGAAACTGATTAAGAAAATAATTTTGGTCAAAATACCTGCCCTCAAATTCTACTCAAAGTACCTGCCCTCAAATTCTACTTCTTAACATCAGAAACATAGTTATCATACAAATAAACATCAATTACTATAGATAATGAAAAGCAATGATTTCTTGGATAATATAGCACCAAATTTTGAAGCTTCATTTTGAAAAGCATCTTGTCCCAAGGCAGCAGGCCTCTTAGATCTTTCTACGATGATCCAGATTCACATAATCTCCTATAAAACAGATCCAAATCACGCAAAGTAATTGGAGTAAACCTAAAATTCAGATTTCTAGTTCAAATAGCCACCTGCATGTGCAGCTGAAATCTAATAATATCATCACATCATATTCAGGAAGTCAAAGGGGAAAACTCACTGCAATTTTTACAGTCACAGTCCCATAGTTAAATATTATAGATATAATACCCAAAAATATTATAGGAAATGTCTGCCTCGTCAAGCACATTACACACACATCTTAATTCATAATTTGATATGAGCACCTCATTTGATCAGCAACCAATCTCTGTCTTTCTAAAACGACAGCACAAATAGAAATTTGGCACTAGCTGGGAAAAGCAAGTAACACAAAAATGTGAGGTTGTCATATGTCTCTACCGGGGTCAGTTCCTTTAAGAGTCAGTAACCGTTCTAATAGCTATTTATATTGAAATGCAATTATAAACCCTGTTTTTATGATTTATGATATATAATGATTAAAAAAAAAAAGGATTAGATAGTACATACATTCATATTCCAGCAGTTTCAGTAATTATGGGGAATAATTATAAAGACCGTGAAAACTACAATGTATCCATTTAACTATATTTACATGTAGCAATTCCATTATAGTTTCAACGTTGTTTTTTGATGAAATAATCTGTTATATTCAAAAGCATCAAGCAGATGCAAAAAGCTTTACAAAGAAAAGGTTAAAAACTCCAGACACTGCAAAAAAACTAGTAAGAGCTAGGAGTTTCAAAAATCAAGGCTGCTAAGCCACTGAGAGGGAGCCAATGAAATCTAAGAGGGGGATAACATCATTCACAGGGGATAGATTGCTCCAACTAAAAAGGATTTCTGCGTTGTTTTTTCCTATTTCCTACTTCATTTGGTCTTAAACAGAAATCAGTATTCCAGATGCTGCTGCCACATCCTGATGTCCTTTCACAGGTGCTGCTGCCACTTCCTGCTGTCCTTTTCCAGCCACTTTCTGTTACAAGAACAAAAGGAATGTTTTAAATACTCCCACTAAATAAAGGCTGGTCTAACTAAATGATGCTTTCATAGAAAAATACACAAAAGCAACTCGGTCACCTGCTTTATAAGGGTAAATGGGTTGTATTTGTATCTCTTCGACTTGATAAGTACAACAGCCATTTTATAACCATACACCAGACACCAGGAGATAAAAATGAGAGGCCAGCAACCTTTAACATCAACTACGGGAAAGAAAGTCATGGTAAGTACCAGACAGAGATCTATTGTTGCGGCATACCTGAAGAAAGTAGACAAAAGAGATTAGACATTTTATAACAACACACAAGAGTCTCAAGAAAGTAGCAGAAAGGAAAAATAGGTTTCTGTGGAAACATAGATGTAAGATAAAAAAAATGATTCTCCTCTCGATTGTTATGGTTCATGGCAAAAGGGCATCCCACTATAAGGTGTAGATCCACAATATTGAAAAACCATACAATGCTTACTTCTATTGAAAAAAATAAAAAGAGCAATGTTTAATGCGTATAGCTCTTTATCCGGAGCGCTTTAGAAGTCACCAAGGACAGTAACTGCGTGCACTGAAGCTTTCGCGAGCAACAATAAAGGAAGAGGGATGGGGGGTGCAAACGGATATGGCTTGACCTACAAAGGCATGACTAATGCATCAACCTAAGCGTTGACACACTATAACCGGAAAGGGCATGTGTGCCATCATCTGGTTCTGGGTTCTATAGCGGTCCAGGGAAGCCAGAAACAGCCTCTCTACCACCCTAGGTTGGGGTAAGGTCTGGGGAGGGTAGAGTGTACGCAGACCTTACTTCTAGACCCTCGGCTCAGAATATAACAATAACAAAGCAAGCCAGATAGGAAAAGGAAATAATGACAGCAACACAACAACAGAAATCAAATAGAAAACAAGTGAGTATTACCAGAAGTTGAACTCGGGAAGTTGACGAATGAGGGGTTTGAATTCATCAGAACCTTTAATTGGCAAGACAGGCCCATCATCCATATCATCATCATGAGGGGACAGGAATTTGCATAGAATTCCAGAGAAGTGGAAGAACACTAAATATGTGCCTGGGTAGAATCCTCGAACATAAACCCTAAGGCCATAAAGGATAGCCAAGACAGCAGTTACAATCCACCTATACAGTCCATAAGGACTGATTTTATCCAACAAGTAATGCTGGTAAACACTTGAGATCCTGTAGTAAGGGTATGATACAATACTCCAAGTAACCCCAAGAGCATGAGTAATTGCCAAGTCCGCAGTATCAAAGTAACGCTGGAAAAGGGTTGACACAAGACTCCAAAGCATAGCAATCCAATGCTTCACATCATCAATAAGCTCCTCCATTAATAAACTCAACAATAATAGGGTCTCTCTCTGAAATTGAAATCGGACTTTTTTCCCTTTATAGGGCCACGGCTTTGGTTGCTCGGAAATTATTAATTGACATAATAGAATACAATGAACTCATTCTATACAAGTTAGTCACCTTTGTAAATCCTCCTTAAATCCTATTCTAATAAGGATAGGATACAATGAACTCATTCTATACCAAGTTATTCAACTTCTTAAATCCTATTCTAATAAGGATAGGAGTACAAATCATATATTACCATAATTACAATTATAAACTATAATTAGAATATTATAAACTTGTAAAAATAATGACAAAATCAAAACGATAATTAATTATTGAAATAGCCCATTATTTAACCTGTAGCTAGTGACGGCAAACTTCACACAAATACTCCCTCCGTCCTTTTTTACTTATCACATTTCATTTTTTGAGAGTCAATTTAATTAATTTTCAAAACTAAATTAAATTAGATTTATTTAATATTTTAAAACTAAAATTTAAATGCTTGGAAACTATACGAAAGATCAATAGTTTAGCCGCTTGTCCCCAAACAATACTTTTATTAGGGCTCCGAGACACGTTTGAATTTGTGTCGCGCAAAACTTATTAACAGAAAAACACTCCCTAACAATATCTTTTTCATATCTGATAGTTGACCCGAGACCTTTAATAAGAATGAAAGGATTATATCCGTCTTATCGCAACCATTAATGATAGTCGTGTATAGTCCTTGTTTATGAGCACGTTGACTCCACCGTTTAAATCATTGACATATCAAACCTCACACATATGAAAGCATTTATTATGGTTAGATAAATGCAGACTATATTATTCAAATTTCAAGTATTAAAATAGCAACTTGTCACATGTTATATATATTGCAATACTAGATGCCTGCCGCCCGTGCTCCCCACGGACCCTATATTACCACAGCAAACTCCAGAAAAAGAGACGTTTACTATAAGAATATGAGCTATGAAGAAGGTAAAAGAACATGAGGCATGAAAAAGGTAAAAGGTAAAAGGGAAGTCAGCTTATAGTATATCTAATTTAGCAAAAACCCTATTAAGATAATGTGCAGACACATAAAGTCAATATGTAGATGCAATTAGAAAGACGTCAAATATATAACTTCAAATAGTTTCCCTCATTAATTTTTTGCTGAAAGCATGTATATTCCAATTAATCGACATGATATTTATACCACTAAATAATTGCACTAATTTACTTTCCAGGTAAAATAACAATTATACTCTAAAATAGTGTATATATTGATTCAAGCACATATCGTTATGCTCTACATAAGAACAAAGTCCACAGTTATTAACTCAAAAGTGTCAAAAGTATATAAACAGTCAGAGACTATTCAAAATACTTAGATTGAATGGCATGCGATCAAAACTTGGTGAAAGCCAAGTGTGTCTCTTTCTCTAAGAAGATAGTAGGCTAAAATCATGTTGTTCTGCAGAAATAACACCCAAGAAGATTTGAATCCATCATACTATTCACAAAAGATGCAGAACGTGCCACTGGTCTTCTTTATCCATAGCTACGAAGAATTTCCCAATGCCCTGCAAAAGTACAAACATAATTATTCATTACTATATCCACTTTTGTAAGAGCACCTAATTCAAGCACAAAAGCCTAAAGTAAAGCTTACAATATGTAGCACTCAAGCTACGAATTTGGATTAAAGGGAGAAAATACAGAAAATAAGAAAGAACTAAACAAGAAAATAATTCAGATTTTTTCATAGAATGATTACCTCTTGCGTAAAAAGAGTTGAATATAACAAGGGTTTTTGCTAGCTACAGCTATCCTTATAGTACTAGTACTATTTGGGACACTTGTCCATTACAGGTGGCAATTCTGCCTTTAGGAAAATTAAGATGAAAGATGAAAACAAGACCTAAATAGATATTAGGCAAACAACTTAAACAACCCACTAAGAAATTATACCAATTCGGATAATTAGAAAGGAACCGGCCCAATGACACGATTGTAATCGTGACATCCCATTCTCCTTCCAAAAAAGTCCTATCTCCACCATTCATGGGTCGAATTCTGGAAACTGAGACTTCAAGAACGTGTAATCTTCCCAGGTAGCTTCCTCTTTCGACAAATTCGCCCATTGCACTAGAACTTGCGTGATTGCTTTGTTTCCTCTTTTGACCATTTTTCTTTCCAGGATAGCTACTGGTTCTGCAAGAATTTGACCATCATCAGAGCAAAATGGAGGGTCTTGAGATGGTACGACCTTGTCACCTATTTTCTTCTTCAGTTGAGAAACATGAAATACCGGGTGGATCTTGGAGGTTGCTGGCAATTTGAGCTCATATGCTACAGGCCCTAGTTTTCGAATCACCTCATAGGGTTCGAAGAACTTTGCAGATAACTTTAGATTTTTCCTCATTGCAACTGAAATTTGCCGGTAAGGTTGCAGTTTCAGATAGACCATATCCCCAATTGCAAATTCTCTTTCACTTCTCTTAGAATCTGCATACTGTTTCATCCTATTTTGAGCTTTGATCAAGTTATCTTTCAGAAGCTTGTTGGTGATCTGTCTTTCCCTCAACATTTGGTCCACAGATTCTAACCTTGTCTATGCGACAAGCTCAAACGAAGGCAGGGGAGGGTCATAGCCATATAATGCTTTAAATGGTGTCATCCCTACGGATGATTGGAAATTGGTATTGTACCAAAATTCCGCCATAGGGATCCATTTGCTCCATTCTTGGGGTCTATGGCCAGTCATACAACGCAAATAAGCTTCAACACATTGGTTTAATTTCTCTGATTGTCCATCTGATTGTGGATGGTAAGCTGATGTGAGTCTTTGATCCACTTGCAGGCCTTTGAAGATTTCACGCCAAAACAAACTCGTGAATATAGGATCTCTATCAGAGAGGATAGAAGTGGGGATCCCATGAAGTTTGCAGATGTGATCAAGGAACAGTTGAGTCACCTCGGATGCATTATAAGGGTGAGATAAGGTGAACAAGTGAGCATACGTAGTATACCTGTCAATGACCACTAATAAAGTGTTCTTCCCGTGTGATTTAGGAAGCCCCTCGATGAAATCCATTGCCAAATGGCCCCAAACTCTAGAGGGAATGGGCAGTGGTTGTAAAAGCTCGGGGTAAGGAACAAGTTCAGCCTTGTTTCTTTGGCAAACTTCGCAATTTTTTACCCTGTTCTTGACATCATTCAGTAAATTAAGCCAAGAAATAAACCCCTTAATCTTTGTTGAGTGCCTAGAATACCAGAATGGCCTCCCCATGGGGTTGAGTGAATTTGATCAATGAGTTGCTCTCTCAACTGCCCATGACTGCCTACAAATAGCTTTCCATCAATTCTCAGCAAGCCATTTTTCATAGTTGTGTTAGGTCGTGCATTTGCATCAATGAGCAATTCCTCTAACATGTGTTGAGCTTCTTGGTCATCTTGATAACTTTCAATGATATCAGTTACCACTTAGGTTGCACAGTTGTCAAACCGTTGCATTCTTCATTGTCTTCGAATCTCCTCAATAATGCATCTGCCACTACATTTTCTATCCCTTTTCTATATTGTATCTCATAACTTAATCCCATAAGTTTAGAAATACCTTTATGTTGAAGAGCAGTAGTGATCCTTTGGTCTCTCAAGAACTTGAGACTGAAGTGATCAATCCGAATGATAAAGTGGCTAGGTTGTAGGTAGTGTCTCCATTTCTCAACTGCCAGAAGTAGTGAAATTAATTCCTTTTCATAGATTGAGAGACCTAAGTGTTTAGGACTCAAAGCTTGACTAAGAAAGGCAATTGCCCTGTTTTGCTGCATTAAAACCGCCCCCACTCCAGTACCACTAGCATCCACTTCCACAATAAATGGAATAGAGAAATTAGGTAGGGCTAATACTGGTGCTCTAATCATGGCATTTTTCAAATCATCAAAGGCAACCGCTACTTGTGAATTCCAGTTGAATCCTCATTTTTTAAGAAGTTCAGTTAAAGGTTTGCTTATAACAAAGAAACTTATTAATGAACCTCCTATAATAACATGTGAGTCCTAAAAACCCACGTAACTCTTTGATGGTTCTAGGATAAGGCCAACCGACCATTGCTTCCACCTTAGCGGGATCAGTACTCACTCCCTTCCCAGAAATAATATAGCCCAAATATTCAACTTGGGCGCCGGCAAAACTACACTTGGATAACTTAGCAAATAATTGATTAGGCTTCAATACCTTAAAAACTTCCTCCAAATGATGCACATGATCTTGTAAATTGACGCTATAAATAAGAATGTCGTCAAAGAAGACAAGAACAAACCTCCTGATAAAAGGTCCAAATACTTCTTGCACTAGGGCCTGAAAGGTGGCAGAAGCATTGGTGAGTCCAAAAGGCATCACCTTGAATTCCAAAAGCCCATGGTGAGTCCGAAAAGCTGTTTTGAACTCATCACCTGGTCGCATCCTTATTTGATGATACCCCAACCTCAAATCCAGTTTCGAAAAGAATTTAGCACCATTTAGTTCATCTAAGAGGTCCTCCACCACTAGAATGGGATATTTATTTTTTATCATAATATCATTTAACTTCCTGTAATCAACACAAATTCGCCAAATTGAATCCTTCTTTTTGACCAAGATAACTGGTGATGCATAAGGTGAAGTACTGGGAACAATTGTTTGAGCCTCCATCATATCCCTTACCATCCTCTGAATGGTGTTTTTCTGTTCATAGGAATATCAGTAAGGGCGCTGGTTAACAGGTTTTGACCCTGGCAATAACTCAATCGCGTGGTCACATGGTCTGCTTGGGGCATCCCCTTGGGTTCCAAAAAGATGTCTGAATATCTATCCAATAATTTATGAATGGGTGTTGGGAGATTTTCCCCAAGTTCAGCAATATCCATAGTTGACAGTTGGGCTGAAATCGAACACTGGCCTAACCTGAGCAGTTGTTGAATGGATTTGATGTCGGTAATTGCATTTGGGCCAGAAACATTACACCCCATTAAGGTAACCAATCTATCACCCTTACAAAATGAAATGTTATATGGCCTTGTATTCAACATGATAAGAGCCACTGCATCGACCCAATCCATGCCAAGAATAATGTCAGCACCACCCGCTCTCAAGACTCGCAAATCAAAAGAGAAATTCTCTTCATTCATTTTCCATTTGAAAATTGGACATAAGTATTTGCAAATCATCATCTGTCCATCGGCCACTCGCACTCTCATGGGCCTCGTCATGGTTTCAATCCTTAGGCCAAATTGTTCTACCAGTAAGGGATCAACAAAACTATGAGTTGACCCGCTATTAATTAGAACAGTCACTGCTTGTCTCTTCACTAGACCAACAATTCTAATTGTAGCTGGGGCATGATCCAAGCCCATCATGGAATTCATAGGAACTTTAGCGTGGTCTATTTCTTCGACCTCATCGACCACTTCATTTGTTTCTTCGGCATCAATTGGAACATCTTCTTCTAGTCCCTCTAAAGCATTCAACGTTTTGGGCTTACATACATGGCCCGGATGATACTTCTCATGACACTTATAGCACAGGTTCTCTCTTCTTAAAGTTTCTAGCATTGGTTTAGGGCCTGGAACTCTAGCAGGGACTATTGGGTCTTTTTGAATTCCCACACCGGACTAACCTGATTCCTTAAAGTTTGATACAAATTGATTGGGCCTCGAGTATCTAGGTGCATTACTTTTAGCCTGGGCATTTTGTGACTGCTCATATAACTTGGCTATGTTATAAGCTGCCACCAAGGTTTGAGAATTAGCCACCTTGACCATAGGTCCAATCTCATCTTTCAGGGCCCCAACAAAGCAAGTAACGAAGTACAACTCGTCTAGCTGAGGCCTCACTACTTGAACTCTGCAACGAAGGTCCTCGAACTTCTTTTGATAGCTATCTACATCTGATGTTTGCTGTAAACGATTGAAAGTAGTAACCACATCCAATGGCCCCATTCCATCATATCGTTCACAAATATCACTACAAAATTGGCTCCAATAAATCAGACCACCATGGTCTATGACATAAGAGTCAAACCAGCTATCAAATTTGTCCTTCACACTAACAGCCACGTAAGTCATTTTAGCTGCATCAGGGACTTGATAATAATCGAAATAATACTCACAACGCCTTATCCAACCCCTAACATTTTTTAGATCGAACTTAGGGAATTCTAATTTAGCTTTAAGGAATCTTAAATTCTGAGAATTGATATCTTGATTAGAGAACAGTGTGGGGATGGTATTATGGGACTGGGTTGGGCCTCGATGAGTCATATATTGGGCTTGGGCTGCGTAACAGGGTATGTGGGTTTGGTAGTGCGGGTTCTGGTAGTTTTGGGCTGCCGTCGTTATTTGGGTTGGTGGAACAGTGTACTGGGGTATGTAGTTGGGAATTTGGGCTGTGAAGGAATAGTTAGATATATGGGTTGCATTAAGCGTGTGTGTTTCTGTGATAGAAAAAGGCATGAAGTTGCCAAAGGTTAGAGGGTTTCCTGATGTGCTAAAACCAAGGATTGACGACCCACTGGACGCTGGTGTACTTATGAAGGGTCGTAAAGTACTAAGGGATACAGGTATGGTTGAGTTTATGGCAGATGTAAGGGAGTGAGAAAAATAAGGGTTCATTGGTGAGAAAGACTCCGGTTAGGAAGAGTACTATGGCGAAAGTTAAGAGGGTTTGGGGTGGTGGTTAAGGCCAAATTCCGATTTACGTTGGATGTCGCCGATACGACAAAGAATAGGAGTTGAATAAGCTGGGTTCATTGGGGTCGACGGAGCTGGACGTGAAGCTCCGTTCACTGCTGATTGCCCGATTTCAGAGTGTTCTCCACCTTGCAAAACACCCATATATGAACGATTCTCAGTGGCAGACTCATCTCTCCTTCTAATTTCCATCACCATCGTTTCCATTCGCTGATTACTCTCAGCGTTACGGCATTGCATCTCTTTCATCTGTTCCATCCGTTTTGTTGAGATTTCCATGAAATTTTGTAACTGTAAACCCAGATTTGAAGAACCATCACCATCACTTTGTTCTAACGGTGGCGGTAGATTCACCATGGTGGCCAATATCGATGCTCTTGATACCAAATGTAGCACTCAAGCTACGAATTTGGATTAAAGGGAGAAAATACAGAAAATAAGAAAGAACTAAACAGGAAAATAATTCAGATTTTTTCATAGAATGATTACCTCTTGCGTACAAAGAGCTGACTATAACAAGGGTTTTTGCTAGCTACAGTTGGCCTTGTAGTACTAGTACTATTTGGGACACTTGTCCATTACAACTGGCAATTCTGCCTTTAGGAAAATTAAGACAAAAGATGAAAACAAGACCTAAATAGATATTGGGCCAACAACTTAAACAACCCACTAAGAAATTATACCAATTCGGATAATTAGAAAGGAACCGGCCCAATGACACGATTTTAATTGTGACACAAACAATACATTTATTAGGGCTCCGAGACACGTTTGAATTTGCGCCGCGCAAAACTTATTAACGGGAAAACACTCCCTAACAATATCTTTTTCATATCTAATAGTTGACCCGAGACTTTTAATAAGAATGAAAGGATTATATCCGTCTTATCGCAACCATTAATGATAGTCGTGTATAGTCCTTGTTTATGAGCACGTTGACTCCACCGTTTAAATCATTGAAATATCAAACCCCACACATATGAAAGCATTTATTATGGTTAGATAAATGCAGACTATATTATTCAAATTTCAAGTATTAAAATAGCAACTTGTCACATGTTACATATATTGCAATACTAGATGCCTGCCGCCCGTGGCCCCCACGGGCCTATATTACGACAGCAAGCTCTAGAAAAAGAGACTCACTATAAGAATATGAGCTATGAAGAAGGTAAAAGAATATGAGGCATGAAAAAGGTAAAAGGGAAGTCAGCTTATAGTATATCTAATTTAGGAAAAACCCTATTAAGATAATGTGCAGACACATAAAGTCAATATGTAGATGCAATTAGAAAGATGTCAAATATATAACTTCAAATAGTTTCCCTCATTAATTTTTTGCTGAAAGCATGTATATTCCAATTAATCAACATGATATTTATACCACCAAATATTTGCACTAATTTATTTTCCAGGTAAAATAACAATTATACTCTAAAATAGTGTATATATTGATTCAGGAACATATCGTTATGCTCTACATAAGAACAAAGTCCACAGTTATTAACTCAAAAGTGTCAAAAGTATATAAACAGTCAGAGACTAGTCAAAATACTTAGATTGAATGGCATGCGATCAAAACTTGGTGAAAGCCAAGTGTGTCTCTTTCTCTAAGAAGATAGTAGGCTAAAATCATGTTGTTCTGCAGAAATAACACCCAAGAAGATTTGAATCCATTATACTATTCACGGAAGATGCAGAACGTGCCACTGGTCTTCTTTATCCATAGCTACGAAGAATTGCCCAATGCCCTGCAAAAGTACAAACATAATTATTCATTACTATATCCACTTTTGTAAGAGCACCTACTTCAAGCACAAAAGCCTAAAGTAAAGCTTACAATATGTAGCACTCAAGCTACCAATTTGGATTAAAGGGAGAAAATACAGAAAATAAGAAAGAACTAAACAGGAAAATAATTCAGATTTTTTCATAGAATGATTACCTCTTGCGTAAAAAGAGTTGAATATAACAAGGGTTTTTGCTAGCTACAGCTGGCCTTGTAGTACTAGTACTATTTGGGACACTTGTCCATTACAGGTGGCAATTCTGCCTTTAGGAAAATTAAGACAAAAGATGAAAACAAGACCTAAATAGATATTGGGCCAACAACTTAAACAACCCACTAAGAAATTATACCAATTCGAATAATTAGAAAGGAACCGGCCCAATGACACGATTGTAATCGTGATACAATATCTCCTTTATGCACACTACATATCAACTATACGCCCCTAGAGCTTTCTACATGCAATTTACTCACTCCGGGAAGAACAGACAGAAAGAGAAGGCCTTTGTCCATAATTTCTAAATCTTGGAGATAAATGTCATCATTAAGATGAAGTGAGATTTTGGTGGTGCTTTTCAGTTTTCGTAATGTTCTTGAGCACATAAATGTAGATGAATTTGATCTTCAAGGCTTTCACTATCTTTCACAGATGCTTGGGCAGGGAGAAAACAAACAGGAAATCTTGCCCAAATTAGGTAGAGCTTCCTTTAAGTCACCTCCATGCCACTTCTCTGCCACTAATGCTGGCTTTAGTTGCAAAAATAGATAATGTATTCGCCCTTCGTAAGGCTAACAATTGCTTGTGACTTTATGCAGTAGCTTTAAAGTGAACTCCACATAATGGCCTCACAATGGACAACGCTTATATCGCCTAATAAACAGTTTCAAAAAGGATAAACGCGATCAGTTTCACCCAAGTAATCTGGAAAAGAGATGTTGAATAGATGAAGCTAAACTACACAGTTTAGCATCCAGATTACACATTGCTTATTTATTGACATCGTCAATTGGTAGTAGCCAACTTCTCAAACTCAAGACTTCCATCCTGCAACTATAGGAAGCTGCATCAAGCAAGTGTAATCCATAACTGATGCAGAGATGGGCTCTTAGAGAATAAGAAGAAAGATATAGAAAACAAAAATTTTTGCTCCTAGATAACTGAACAAAAATCTAGCAGTTATTTTGCAAGTACCTTAAAGAGGAGAAGAGGAAAGACCAAAATAAGTACTCAAAACCAATCAACCTGTAAATATGCCGTGAATATAATTATCATCCCACATAACGTAAACTACAGTAAATAAATAGTAGTAATGAGTAAAGAAAAAACTAAGAGAACCTAATCTTCTCAAGATTTTCTATCTATCTATATATATATATATATATATATATAGATAGATAGATAGATAGATAGATATAGATATAGTTATAATTACATGTAGCAATTCCATATAGTTTTTTCCTAATTCCTACTCCATTTCGTCTTAAACAGAAATCAGTATTCCAGATGCTGCTGCCACATCCTGATGTCCTTTCACAGTGGTGCTGCTGCCACTTCCTGCTGTCCTTTTCCTGACTACTTCCTGTTACAAGAACAAAAGGAATGTTTTAAATACTCCCACCAAACAAAGGCTGGTCTAACTTAATGATGCTTTCATCACCTGCTCTTTAAGGGTAAATGGGTTGTATTTGTATCTCTTCGACTTGAAAATTACACCAACCATTTTATAGCCATATACTAGACACCAGGCAATAAAAACGAGAGGCCAGCAACCTTCAACATCAACTACGGGAAAAAAAGTCATGGTAAATACCAGACAGAGATCTATTGTTGCGGCATACCTGAAGAAAGTAGACAGAAGAGATTAGACATTTTATAACAACACCCAAGAGTCATAAGAAAGTAGCAGAAAGGAAAAATGGGTTTCCGTGGAAACATAAAGGTAAGATTAAAAAATGACTCTCCTCCTTTCGATTGTTGTGGTTCATGGCAAAAGGGCATCCCACTATAAGGTGTAGATCCACACTATCGAAAAACCATGCAATGTTTACTTTTATAAAAAATAAAAAATAAAAGAGCAATGTTTAACGCGTATAGCTCTTTATCCGGAGCGCTTTAGAAGTCACCGAGGACAGTCACTGCGTGCACTGAAGCTTTCGCGAGCAACAATAAAGGAAGAGAGATAGGGGGTGTACACGGATATGGCTTGACCTACAAAGGCGTGATTTTGCATCAACCAAAGCGTTGGCACACTGTAACCGGAAAGGGCATGTGTGCCATCATCTGGTTTGGGGTTCTATACCGGTCCAGGGAAGCCAGAAACAGCCTCTCTACCACCCTAAGTTCTGTGTGTCTATGTACACTCTACCCTCCCCAAACCCCACTTTGTGGGATTTCACTGGGTGTGTTGTTGTTGTTACCGGTCCAGGGAAGATGGTTCTGTGGTGTTTGGCTGGAGGCATCCCTCTTCCCATGACCATTAAATGTGATGGCGAACATGTGGCAGGATTGTAAATCAATATGCTTAATGTCATGTATTTGGGAAATCTACGATGAATATCTTTCAAAATTGTTGTATTTTTTTGTTCAATAAATCCTATGAAGTGGAGACCCTGTATGAATATGACTTGATTCATATGATGTTATGGTTTGATCAACTCTGAGCTATAATTAACATTTTTCCTTGTCAGCTTAGAAGACAACTTACAAGAATTTGTCTAAAAGATTATCTATTACTGATTTAGAACTACTTGGCAGCAAGTTTCCCATCATTTTGTAAATACTCCCCCCATTACACCAATACACTTTTTTTTGACATTAATTACACCAATACACTTTCTTCAAAATGAGTACAATAAAGAAACAGTTAAGATTCTTTTCGAATGATTCAGCATGTGGCCTTTTCTAAGCCAGTTCAGAGCTGTAGCAACAATCAAACTGAAGCTGAAGCTGTTAGATTTGGTGTCAAGTGGTGCATTGATAGAGGATTTAACAGTTTTACTGTAGAAATGGACTCTATGGTAATCAATAATATGCTCAACAACAATGAGGTGAATAAGGAGGATCATTTATGACACTAAGGGTTCGTTTGGTGTGAAGGATAAGCAAAAATAGTCCCGAGATAAGATTTTAGTGCCTCCTTATCCCATGTTTGATTGGAATAAAAATCCGGGATAACTAATACCGGGATTAGTTATCCCGGGATAAGTTGTTTCCCAACCAAACGAGCCCTAAGTCTAGTATCAGGAATGCTACTGTCCAGTTTGTTCATTGTTACAGGGAAGCCAATATGGTAGCTGACCTCTTGGCAAAGCTTGCCTCTACTAGTGGAAATGAAACCTTATTCTCCTCTATGCATACTATGCCTCAAGAAGGAAAAGGTTTAATTCAACTAGATAAGTGGCACTTCCCACCATGAGAAGGAGATATGAGAAATGTAACTTCTTTGTAAGCTAACTTGTATAATTTTGCTTAGATTAGAGAAGGATGTTGTATAGGCTTATCCTTCCTCTTACTTGTACTTCTGTGAATGCATAGATTATTAGAGGTTTGGTCCATGTCCCCCTCTAGTATGTGTAACTTTTTTGGATTAATTAGACATGGTAGGGGTCAAGCCTAACCCCCCACACCTATGGGATCACAACCATGGTGATGGCTTATTAAAACAAAAAAATGATTCAGCATGACAGATGTTGATTTAAACATTCCATCAAATCATTCACCCACAACTTGAAAGCAAAAATAATAATGTGACTGTTACAATGTCAGCTAACCGATACAAGTAGTTGTTTTTTAAGGAGGCAACAGTATAAAACCCTGAATATATGGCCATGCTAAAATAAGCAAAGAAAACGATACCCACTGAACAAGAAGTAACTGGGCATGTTGTTATTGTTGCACACATGCTAGAATGTTTTAACGCGTTAATAAATTACTCTAAAACCTTAACAGGAAAGGGAAGAGACCAATGTGAAAACAACAATTAAAGCAAATTGAATAAATTATTACAACAACAACATACCCAATGTAATCCCACAACTAGGAGAGGCGGAGCCAGGATTTTGAAACTTGTGGGTTCGGGGTTCTAATTCTTTAAAGTTACTAGGTTCTAAATTAATAATTGTACATATTTGACAAAAATTTAATACAAATATATGGTTCGGATCAAAGTTACTGGGTTCAGCTGAACCCACCGCCCCTGCCCCAGTGGCGGAGCTAGGAATTTTGTTAAGGGTGTTCGAATTCGTATAATCTATATATTAAGGGTGTTCAATATGTAATATATAATAATTTACATGTTTACACGGTATAATTTTTCGGCGAAGGGTGTTTGGTTGAACCCTTGCATTAGTCCGGGGGAGAATAGAGTGTACGCAGACCTTACCTCTAGACCCTCGGCGCTCAGAATATAGCAATAACAAAGCAAGTCCGATAGGAAAAAAGGAAAATAGTGACAGCAACACAACAGCATGCTAAGCAATGCCCAAAAGAGAGTAAATAATAGCAGAAATCAAATAGAAAACAAGTGAGAGGAACAGAGCATTACCAGAAGTTGAACTCGGGAAGTTGACGAATGAGAGGACCTTTAATTGGCAAGACAGGTCCATCATCATCAGGATCAGGTAGTCCATGAGGGGACAGGAATTTACAGAGAATTCCAGAGAAGTGGAACAACACTAAATATGTGCCTGGATAAAATCCTCGAACACAAACCCTAAGACTATAAAGGATAGCCAAGACAGCAGTTATAATCCACCTGTACAGTCCATAAGGACTGATTTTATCCAACAAGTAATGCTGGTAAACACTTGAGATCCTGTAGTAAGGGTATGATACAATACTCCAAGTAACCCCAAGAGCATGAGTAATTGCCAAGTCCGAAGTATCAAAGTAACGCTGGAAAAGGGTTGATACAAGACTCCAAAGCATAGCAACCCAATGCTTCACATCATCAATAAGCTCCTCCATTAATAAACTCGACAATAATAGGGTCTCTCTCTGAAATTGAAGTCGGATTATTTAACCTGTAGCCAGAAAAGAGGAGACAAGAATGTTTTTTGGCCTTTGTATTCACATAATATAATATAATATAAATGACCTCCTTTCCTTGAATCCTATTCTAATAAGGATAGGAGAACAAATCATATATTACCTTAATTACAATTATATACCATAAATTATAATTAGAAATTCAGGGGCGGTGATGAACCGGTTCCACCGGAAGTATATAAAAGATGAATATTACCTTATTGAGCTTCGTAGACGTAACTGAGAAGCTTAGATGAACAAATCATATATTACCTTGGTCACTGTCATGTTTTTTCTCTTTTTGCTCCGAGTTATGGCCCTATGAAGCCTTTTTGATGCTGTATAGAGTCTATGATGGGGTATAGTTTGGGCCCACTTGAAATTCGAGTTCAGGCCCTATGAAGCCTTTTGACTCTATATAGAGTTTATGATGGGGTATAGTTTGGGTCAGCCCGAAATTCGAACTTTTTAAATATTTGGTTTGGATATTTAAATTATAGATTGGACTTAGGATTTTATTTTTAAAATTTATGGATTTCGGATTGGATATGGATTTAGTACAATGGATTTTTGGAAGAGTGAATTCTTTTGAAACTTGTGGTTCAAATTAAGTCTTGAATATTTGTGTAAAAATAATCAGAAATCATTTCATAAAGTGAATTTATTTTCAAATTAGGAAAGAGGTCATTCATTTTGGTACGGACTAAAAAAGGAAATAGGTTCACAGAAATTGAAGCAGAGGGAGTACCTTTTATCTAGACCTACCTATATCATGTGCCCAGTACTAATAAGTCTAATTTCTAAAGGTCCAATAGATTAATACCTAAGGCCCTACCCATTAAAATATTAAATCTAATATACAATTCTCTACTAAATCAAATATAGTATAGGATTTTCTTACTTCTCGAGTCTCAAAAGTCTCACGTTAGTGTCACTCACGACAGAGTTCTTTGTTTTTTTTTCCAGATGACTACTTAGATTTTATTTTGTTCATTTCCACTTTTTCAGAATGCTTTTATTTGGTATGGATTTACTATGTTGGACATGACTTGAATTTATTAATCCTAATTTGAACTGGAAAGCTTTTTTTACTGAGCAATTAAGATTTTAGATTTACTTCTGTGGAACTAACACATGAATTTCGTTCCTAATAAGTTTGCCTTAGTCTCAAGAGTCAAAATTTGTTAATTCTGCTAATTTGATATAGGGAAAGCTTTTTTTACTCCGAAAATTTAAAATATCCAAACCGAATAATCCGAAACCGAACTTAAAATACCCAATCCAATCCGAAAATCGAATATCCAAACCGAAAATTTCATATCCAATCCGATGGCCCAAACGCCCGCCTCTAATATAGACCATTGGGCTGCACTTAAATTCACCATTTTATGCCAGCTCTATTTGTATGTGCGAGCTTTTGGTTGATTAATTGTAATGGATTCTACTGAGAATTTTTATAAAGTAATTAATTAACATGAAAAGAAAAAACAATAAAATTTCAAGCTGAAACACAAAATACGTTTGACCAATTTATGCGGCACAATTCGAATTTCGTGATTTAAACAAGTCTTTTTTAACCGTAATTTTTATAAGTATCTTTTAAATATTTTAAATTGTACTTTTATTCGTATATTCTCTACCTTTTTTCAAAATTATGAATAACATTTTGATTCTTATTATTTTGTTCCTCTCTCTCTCATTCATAAATCATACAATATTAATTTCTTTCTCATTCAAGAATCTTGACGATTTTAAATCGTATATTATGATTGGAAGAGGCACTAAAGCGGAAGAAAAAGACATAAAAACTTCAAAATAAAGCAAAAACTAGCAAAGTGAAAGAAAACAAAAAACACAAGAAATTTTAAGACTCAAAGGAGCATGGCAAATGTTAAACGGGACATGGCAAGGCAAGTTAAAATTAGTGGATTATAAGGTTAGTCTTGAACTTCTACCCCCCCCCCCCCCAAACCAAACCCCCGCAATCATTTTTTAATTTTCGCGTGTTTACTTCTTCATATTTCGAACCCCCTTGACGAAAATCCTGCCTCCGCCACTGATTAGAATACTACAAACTTGTCAAAACAATGACAAAATCAAAACGATAATTAATTACTAAAATAGCCCATTATTTAACCTCTAGCTAGTAATGGCAAGCTTCACACAAATACTCCCTCCGTCCACTTTTACTTGTCACATTTTGTTTCTCGAGAATCAATTTAATTAATCTACGGAACTAAATTAAATTAGATTTATTTAAAATTTTAAAACTAAAATTTAGATATTCGGAAACTATACGAAGATCAATAGTTTAGCAGCTTGCCCCCAAACAATACTTTTATTAGGGCCCCGAGACACATTTGAATTTGCGCCGCGTAAAGCTTAGGTAAACTTATAGGAATAACTACCTTGTTATAGCTTCTTACCATTCGTAACTAACTGTATCTGAAATACACTCAGATACACTCAAAATACAAGGAGAAGAATCTAGGAAAAACATGTAAAAAGTAATGTGATTGACTGAGTTCAAACCTGGGTGGACAAGGGCAAAGCCACACCCAATAACCACTTCAGTCATAGTAGCTTGATGTGTTTTGGTAGCTATGAATGATAATTTACAAAATCACTGTAGCTATTAAATACAAATAAATTAAAAGATAGTTATTATTAATAATTATCTCTTAGAAGAAGCTACACTAAATAATTATTCCTCAGTTATATTTATACCAATAATGGTTTATAAAATATTTATACAATTAAATAACTAAATAAGTAATTACAGGTGAATTTCTTGATTGTATTGATTTGTAATTTGGTAAAATTGACCACTAACTAGCTTGCTATCATATGTTAAAATTACAAAAACAACAACAACAACATACCAAATGTAATCTCACAAGTAGGGATTAGAGAGGATGAGATATACGTTAAAATTCACTGATAACAAGATAAAATTTATTATGTCAGTCTATATAACTTAAATAATAATTTACTCCTACCCTATTTTTTGTCTAGATTTGAGTTTCTACGTCAAACTAATCTTTGGTTCAAAACATACGCAACCAATTTAACTTAACGGAACATAGCAAATTACGTACTACTCTATAAGTCTATTCTAGGTTACCATATTGAATTTGACTTGAAAAGTTATATGTAATACAGGACGATTTAATCATATAATGTTAAAAAGGTATAAATATTAGGTATAGAACTTAAGCTCTTAAATAATACACTACATAAAGATTTTTTCCGTGTAAAATGGTTTAGAATAAAACTACAAAATCTACCGAAAACTGCACTTGTCGTCCAACGTCTACTTTGACTTTTGAAAGTGAAATGGAGAAAATTTTGGAAAAGCTACGCATGATAAGATTTGGATTAAGAATTAACAGAATTCGTTATCTATTTGTTGAAGGGGACACAAATTCGAATTAATCAAGCCTCAAATCAGATATAGTAAATCGGATGAGAAGCAAAAAACTCAACATTTCCGTTAAACAAGAGAGAAGCTAGAGCCTTTAGAGGTCAGTGTTATGATGTAACAGTGATATGTGTATACATTAAATTTGAATGTACCAAAAGAAATATATTAAATTTAAGTTGGACATTTTGAGGCCTGTTAGCGCATAAACGATAAAAACACAGTAATTAATATGGTTCGGATCAATGTGATCCTAGTCCACGGAGAACGGCCGGCACTTTTATTAATATCAAGATAGAAAGTAAATTACAAGAAGAAATACACTTAGGCTCTATGTTCTGTTCTCCTTAATAAATTCTAGCTAGCATGTATTTATACTACTAGGTCTAATCCTTTCCTAGAAAGGAGCTAAATCCCAATGACACTCGAAAACCAACAAAGAAGAAAGTTTCCTTTTATTTCTTTCTGCTTTTGAGTAGGAATTGGCTTGAATATCTTCTTAACTTCACAGTCTCCACCTTGAGATGAATTTCGAGCTTCCATATGAACGTCATTCAGTCCAATGTCTCTAAGCCTACGTGAGCTAACTCCGTGTAGGAAACAAGTGACACTAACCGAAACCTTGTACATGCTATCAGCTCTACCTTGCCCTGCCGTTCTCCATCCTGACTCATCAGTCGATGCAAGCTCCTGCCAAATTCATACAATGACTGAACTTGACAAAAGGAACCACCTTGGTCAACATATCCGCTGCTTTGTCCTTTGTGTCAACCTTTAAGACCTTGACTGTGCCTTGTTCAACAACATCACGAATAAAATGGAATCTGATATCTGTGTTTGTGCAATCATGAAATCTCTGATTTTTTATCAAGTGAATAGAACTCTGCTATCACATTTTAGAGTTGGTTCATGTTGAAACCTACTCAATTCTGACACCAAACCTTTCAACCATATAGCCTCCTTTACTGCTTCTGCTGCTGCCATATATTCAGCTTCTGTTGTGGACAAAACAACTATAGACTGGAGAGTTTCCTTCCAACTTATGGCACTACCTGCAAGAGTAAAGATATAGCCCGTTGTTGATCTCCTTCTATCAAGATCACTTGCAAAATCAGAATCCATTTAACCAAGGGCCTAGAAGCCTTTATTTCTCATCCTACGAAAACTTAGACCAACATTCGAAGAACCTTTAAGATATCTCAATATCCACTTAATTTCTTCTCAATGTGTCTCACCCGGATTAGACATGAATCGACTTACCACCCTCACTGCTTGAGCAATATCTGGCCGAGTGCAAACCATAACATACATAATGCTACCAACTGCACTAGAATAAGGAACTTTTGACATGTACTCTGCCTCTTCCTTTGATTGCGGTGCCATCAAAGAAGAAAGTCTGAAATGTTGCGCTAACGGTAAAGTAACGGGTTTACATTTATCCGTGCCAAACCTCTGAATTACCTTCTCAATATACTTCTTCTGGAAGAGATGTACCTCACCATTCTTCCTGTGAATCTCCATTCCAAGTTTCTTAGCTTCACTTAAATCTTTCATGTCAAACTCCTTAGCAGTTTCTTCAAATCATTTATCTTTGTCATACTATTAGCAGCAATATCATCAATATATAACAGTAGATAACTATTTGAATTACCAGACACTGTTATGTGATACACGCAGCTATCAAATGCACTTCTCGAGAAACCTTTAGTAATCATGAATGCATTAAATCTCTTATGCCACTATCGTGGGGACTGTTTCAAACCATACAAAGATTTCTTCAATTGACAAACCTGGTCTTTTTTTCCTTTAATAAGGAAACCCTTGGACTGATTCATGTAGATCACCTCTTCAAGTTCACTATGTAAGAATGTAGTCTTGACATCAAGCTAATGAAGCTTCAAGTCATAATGGGCAACCAAAGTTAGTAACAAACGAATTGATCTATGCTTCACGATTGGTGAGAAATCTTATTGTAGTCTATTTCCTCCTTCTGAAAAAAGCCCTTGGCAATTGATCTCGCTTTGATTTAGCATCTTCTACACCTGCAATGCCATCCTTTTTTCTAAAGACCCATTTGCAACCAACAATTCTCTTTCCCTTTGGTAGACTCACCAAATCCCATGTCTAGTTCTTGTGCAGAGATTCCATCTCTTCGGTCATAGCTAAACATCATTGAGCAGCTTCACCACACATAGTAGCTTCTGTATAGCTTGAAGGTTACAGATCCTTTATTTTGTCCTCGGCAGTAGCTAATGCATAGGCCACAAGATTATCTTGCGAAGGTTGAGGATAATATTCTTGGATTAGGCTTCAGAGTTCATTTGTCCCTTCCTATACTGTATGGTTCCTTCCGGTGCTACTGTGTGAGCTTTTTCACTATGTGACTCTACCTAAGTCACTTGATCCTCCTGCTCGATGAGTTTCATGTTTTCCTTCCACCGTTTCTGTTGTAAGAACTTTCTGTCCTACAAACTCAATAAAAGTCTTTCCAGGATCAAGCATAGAGGCCTCATCAAAAGTAACATCTTTACTGATTACAAACTTAAGAGGATCTAAACTTCATATTCTATATCCTTTTACCCCTTCAGTATATCCTATAAATAAACCTTTTTGAGCTCTAGATTCTAGTTTTCCATCACTTACATGATAATATGCGGGACATCTAAAGATTCTTAAGTACGAGTAATCAGACGGTTTACCTGACCATACCTCATTTGGAGTTTTGAAGTCAATCACCGACGTTGGAGAACGATTAGCAACATAACAAGCAGTATTTACTGCTTCCGCCCAAAACTCTTTAGGCACCTTAGCATTAGAGAGCATACATCGTGCTTTCTCAAGAAAAGTGCAGTTCATCCTTTCAATTATTCCATTCTATTGTGGTGTATGCCTAACAGTTCTATGTCTCAATACACCATGAATCTTGCAGAAATTGTCAAACTCTTCATTGCAAAACTCCAAGCCATTATCGGTTCGAAGACACTTAATTTTTCTGCCACACTTATTTTCAATTAATGTCTTCCAGTTATTACTACAATTAATTACTTTTCCTTAAGTTCTTCCTTCCTTCTATACATAGCCGTTTTCTTCTTCTTATTATAGAGTGATTCTCTTCTCAGTTAGTCTCATTTAATTTCTTCCCAAAAATCACATCCCACAATCTCTTAATTACACCTCCACGTCCCCCAAATTCTGTTTTCTCTGATTTTTTTCCTTTTTAATTGTTTTCATACATTTACTATATTTAATGTCCACATATTTTTATTACATTAATAAGGTCCAATCTACCATTTTTCCCTAATTAAGTCATATCAGCCGTTTATTTTCTTTTGCTTCCTCTAATAAAGTGATCATTTGTAACGTTTTTTTAATTTTTAATGAATAGAGCATAAGAATTTGTCTACTATTTAAGTTGGATAGAAGAAGATTGCAGCAATCTTCCGGTTCCAGTTTGTTCATCCTATTAAATTATTGTATGATGGAGTAGTATTATATTCTTTTGTTCTTCCAACGATTTGAGGGAGTACTATTAAGTATTTATTTTCTCTGCTAGATTTTTTTGCATTGTTGTTTTGTTTTTATATTAGTTTGATTTGTTTTATTATTGATCTGTCAGTTAAATTTTTGTGCTTTTGCCGATTTTACATTGTTGTAATTTTTTTCGTTTCACTACTCCAAAGAAAAGTCTATGAAATTAAATATGTTTCGATTTCTTCTACCCTTTATCGAAATTAATATCATGTACCAATTCTTTTTTTCTTATTTTTGTCCGTTTTTAGGATGAAGACCTCAACGAGCTTCGTTGTCTTGCGAAAAATCAATTGCAGGAGTAAAAAATTATTGAAAGGCGGAAGAGACAAGGCAGTTTGATGTAATGTTGTAATCACAAAAAAGTTACAAAGGAAATTCCTAATCTATTGTATTCTTTTGCAGTAATTTATGTACAAAAGCTGAAGAAGAATTTTATCTTTAAGATATCCGATTCCCTATCTTTGCTTTTCTTAATTATTTTCTAAATATGCAAAGATAGGAGTCAGCAAAGAAAATAACAGAGAAGGAAGACAAAATGTGGAGTTGTAGAAATGAAAGGAGGTAAAATCTGCTTATTTCTACCCCTTAATTTACGGTAATTCTTTTTTCGAAAAACTGTCACTCTTTGAACAGCTAAAATCATTTTATTTACACTTTGGCCTTTTAATTGATAGTACGTATATTTTGCTGAAATAAGCTATTCTATTGTATACATATTTATAACGGTAGCACTTTCACATAAAAGAATTTGACATTTTTCTGAAAAACGAGCATGTGGAGAATTAAGAAGGAAAAATGAAAAATAGATAAAAAAAAAAAAAGAAGAAGGAAAAGGATAGTAACAAATATAGAAGAGATTCTTACGATTTAATTTAGTGAATTTGGATTTTATTTATTCGGTTTTGATTTTTTTTTTTCCTTTCATTCTTCTTTTATTGTTGTTATTAGTTTAGAACGAAAAATAGAGAAAAATATAAAAGTAAGTGTCAGAAATAAATTACACCAAAATGTTAAAGTTGATCCGTCTAGATCTGAAGTCTAAAATAGTTTTTAAGTAGGAAAAAAGGTCAAATATACCCCTGAACTTTGTGAAAATGTCTAGATATACCCTGCGTTTAAAGTTTGACTCATATATGCCCCTGCCGTCCAACTTTTAGCACATATATACCCTTGTGGCTGTTAGTTGCATTGCTGGATTTTCCCAACCCTTATTATTTATATTTTTTAAAATCTAAAATTGCCACATTGGCATTTTATTTTCCACATGGCATTTAAATTTTTAAACCCCTCCCATTTATGATATAACCCCCCACCCCACCCCGCTCCTTCTTCCAATATCCCGTCCACAAATAACCCGACATCACCGGGTGAACCACTGTTTCTCCGCTCCTTCACCACATCACCGGCCAGCAAGTTTCAGCCATAAACAGCCACCATTGACGGCCTATTCTCCATCACGACCTGAAACCTCCATTGACACCGTCAAAATTAATAAAACAAAGTCATCCATTTTCTTCTCCGGTTAAACTCAAGGTATTTCCAGTCGAGTTACGGTCCCAGTTCATTGAAGCAAAATAACTAGAAGGTTTAGTCGATGGGTTCAACGGAGGGGTTTGGTCGGGTTATTTTGTGGGTCGGGTATTGGAGGGGGTCATTGGTTTCACAACCACATTGTTATCAAACTCCAGCTGACTTTGATTCATGGATTGTGACTTTACCACTACCGGATTTCCTTTATCACGATTGATCGACACCGGTGCAATGCAACACAGTGGATTCATCTCCACAAGAGACCAAAAAAGAAACTCAAGAAAATAAAGTAGAATCTCAAATAATCAAATCCCTCAAAGCTGAAGAACAAGAAGGGGACACTAGTTGCTTGATCTTTCCCACCGTAGTCTAGAGCTCTTATTAATTTTTTACTAGGCAGTTATGCCTTGGAAGAAAGGAACATTTTGACAAGGAGGAAAAAAAAAGAACAAGAACAAGGACGATGGGTTGGTCGAGTTATTTGTGGGTGGGTACTGGAAGAAAGAGGAGAGGCGGGCCGGGGTGGGGGTGGGGGGTTGTTAAATCATAAATGGGAGGGGTTTTAAAATTTAAATGTCATGTGGAAAATAAAATGCCACAAAGGTAGATATGTGCTAAAAGTTGGACGGCAGGGGCATATATGAGCCAAACTTTAAACGGAGGGTATATCTAGACATTTTCGCAAAGTTCAGGGGTATATTTGGCCCTTTTCCCTTTTAAGTAAGCAAATGTTTATAAAATTTACTTATACGAAATACTTTTTCATTTATCTGTTCTTAAAAGATACAACGATGAAAACCCAGTTCGCCTAAGTCTACTTCTAATAAAAGATATGATAACTTTTATTTGATATAATATTAATTATTGTATGCATATACATAAAAAATTTAATATTCTATCTCTAGTAAATTTATAATGATATCAATTATATCCCTTATATATTAATGTTGTGGTTGTACCGCGCAAAGCGCGGGCTACTACACTAGTATAATGAGCATTATAAGATAATAATGAACTTGTTACTCGCAGGTCAAATTATACTGATATAGTATCGGAAAAACCGGCACTGTCAATATATAACTTAAACCAATACGTAGATTACAGAAAAGAGAAGAAAACTTAGCCGGTCTCAAGGGAGAAAGGAAGAGGGCCATCAATTGCATGCCAGGTGCATATCCTTTGTGACTGATTTTGCCTCCCACTAAGAACTTGCATGCCAGGTGGATAAAGAATTATACTAATCTGCTGCTGTTTTTGATACGCAATATGTTTAACGGGGAAGTAGACATTGTCATCGGGAAACCTGGTCGTTGTTTGGGTTTGCCCTGAATTTTCTACCTCTCATAGTTTTAATGTACTATTAGTTTTCAAATATGTAGGCCATTTGACCATATTATATTATTATAGGCATAATACATAAATAAGCCCTTAAACTTGGCCTCAGCTGGCAAGTATGCCCTCCAACTTTGGGTGTGCACAAGTAGACACTTCAACTTGTATAAAGTTGAACAAGTAAACACAAATGATGACATGACATTGACGTGGCACATAAATATTAGACGGCCACGTCAATGCCACATCAATGCCACGTCAGCATTTTTGTTTACTTGTTCAACTTTATACAAGTTTCGAGTGCTACTACTTGCGCACACCCAAAGTCAAGGGCACACATGCCAACTGAATCAAGTTTAAGGGCCTATTTATGTATTATGCATATT
>NC_081347.1:2148009-2167213 GCF_029784015.1 Lycium ferocissimum
TTTTTGGTCTAGGATCATGTTAAAGGTCCAGTTTTGGTAGGGGGTGTTGCGTCATCTTGTTTGTATATCGACCCCCCCAAATGTCGTTTTTGGGGAAAGGGGTTGCCGGGGGGACATTATGGGACACCTAAATTAAAAAAACGGAGATATTGTTGTAATTTTTCCGACTCATCTTGTTGAGGAACCTATTGTGGTCCCCCCGCTCTTCCACCTATTACCCCCGTGGGTGGGGAATCTTTTACCGCTTTTGATAACCCCACACGCGAAGATATAAAATGTGAAAAGGCAGGCAAAGTGAGGGTAGTCAAACATTTGGGGGTAGTGAAGGCTTAGGGTTTGAAGAGGCCGGTCTTGATGAACCCTTGGGTGGGCTCAACAAGCATCGTACTCGCTACTACTTCCGATGATGATGATGATTCCGACTTGTAGCCGAGAGCGAATCCGATGAGTCCGACAATGAATGTAGCCGGCAGAGCATGCCAAGAATTTGATAGTGATGTTCATGAGGAGGATAGAATCTAAGGAAATATAGGGTGGCTCAAAATCAAAAAAGAAGAAAGATAAGGTTGCCAAGAGATCCAAGGGACAGATTTAGGGGCCAAAGGTGCAGATACGGGGGATACTTAATATTTATCTGTATGGGGTATACTTTTGAAGGAAAATCAAAGGGGATGAGCCATTTTATGACTCGATGAACCTGTTAGCTTTGAAATAGAGACCGATGATGAAGTTCGATGACGAAGGTGTGGTTGAAAAGCCTACAAAAAAGTCGTTATGAGACAAAAAAGAATTAGAAATAGAGTTATTTTTTATCCCGAGTGTAAAGAAATAGTTTGGGAGATCGGTCTTGCATTTGAAAGTGCTGCGCTTTAGGAAAGCACTTACTAGGTATGCAGTTCAAGAACATGTGGTAGTTTGATAAATATGTCAACGAACCAACTAGGGGCGAGGGTAAAGTGCACCGCTGGTCGTCCATGGTTATTGTTTGCCGCTACGATTCTAGAACAAATGATTTTGTTGTGAAGAATTATAACCCGTTCACAAGTGCAATGGCACAACAAAGAACAAGTTGGTAAATTCTTTGTATATTTCGTAAAGGTACAAGGATAGAATTATTTCGAACCTAGCATTAGAATTTTTTAGAGCTCAAAATTGGGTAAGTTAAGGAATTGGAGTGTGTATATCAGTAGGACGTGGCAAGGAAAGCGTAAGCATTGTTTTGCAACAAATCATGGGTGACAATGTAGAGGAGTTCAAAAGAATTTTGGATTATAGTGATTTAGCTTTTAAGGACTAATCCAAAGAGTACATGCGTGGTAAGGCCGAGGAAGAAACTGGGTGGAATCAAAAGGTTTCAGTCCTTTTATATATGTTTTGATGCCATGAAGTTAAGGCATTCAAGGCTGGTTGTAGAGAGCAATTGGGTTGGATGGGTGTTTTTTAAAAGGTGTTAGTAAAGCGGCAATTGCTTGTGGTTTGTAAGGACGGGAACAACCAGATGCTACCACCGGGGTTTCTGCGCTTGTTGAAGTTGAGAATACTTTTACTTGGAGATGGTTTGTCAACATTCTAAGGCATGATCTTGAGCTTCGAGATGGGATCATTTGACAACTTTTGATATGCAAAAGGTATCAGGATTCTCGGGTTATTGATTTCTAAATTTTTTTCATTCTCTTTAACTTATGTCGCTCTACCGTCACCTAATATTTTTTACATGTTATCGTAGGGTCCGGATATAGCCATTAAGGATCATACAAACGCAATAAAGAATGTGTGCAAGACATGTGCTTGCCAATTTTTCCAAAAAACGGAAAGGCATGTAGATTAGAAACGCTTTCGAGATGTGCTAAGTCCACATATGAGCAGGAGTTGCAAAAAAATTTGGATCATATGGAGAAGTTAGGTGATGGAATAAATGGAGATTTGTTGTATTACAACATAGAGCAGGTGGTCCAAGGTCTACTTTAAATACCTCAAACCGTCAGGATAGTGTTGACAACAACATGGCCGAGAGTTTTAATTCCCCGGATTTTGGGGCCAAGGCACAAGACCATTATCACAATGCTTCGAGGGAAATTGTGAGTCAAAATGATTTAGAAGGGTAGGACAACTAAGAGAGTTTTCCGAGACTTGGATAACAAACATCAGCCCAATGGCTTTTGAAGGTATTGCAAGAGAACACATCAAAGTCAATGAAGTGTACTCTTGAATGGAATGGTGAATATGGCTTTGAGGTCAAGGACAACCGTAATAAATTCATAGTAAATCCTCAAAGCATTGGCTTGCACTTGTAGATCCCGAAAGGTATTCCGTCATGCCATCATGCCATAGTCGCACTTCATTTAAAATTGGAACCTATCGACTATGTTGCACATCGGGTGACACTAAGGACACTTACCCGAAAACATACAACTCATTCATTCAACCTCGTTAATATGGCAATGTACAAAGACAACCAATCCTCCGTCCTCCCACTCGAGATTAAAAAGTCGCTGGTAAGCGCTGTGAAGTGTAGAAGAAAGGAAAGACAGTAAAAACAAGCAGGGACAGTGTGCCGTCAAAAAGAGGCGTTGAGATGACCTCGGGCACTTGTGCCATGCAAAGGGTCACAATAAGGCGGTTGTCCATTAATCCACAATCATGAGAGGCAAGCAGAGGAAGCGCAAGGGGAAAGGACAAGTACTAGTTCAACAAGGTCAAGTGTTGGTTCTTCTACAAGCACCAAGTAATTCCCAACCAAGTAGAGAGTGGAAGACCAAGAGGTTCTACCAAACAGTAAAAACTCTCCTTGTTATTTACTACTTGATTAAATATTGCCTTACATTGACTCTAACTACTAAAATATGAATTAGGCCATTATTTACGCAAAGATTTCAACTGGAATGGCACAGATGGGGCCATTCACATCACAGTATTACTTAGCTTGTTAAATTACCACTTAATCAATTTTACAATTCTAAGTGTTTGACACCTTAAACGTGACTTAGGCTTCCGGATGCAAGGCACCGGCCATCGGAAGAGTGGGCACCCTTTAAGAGGCCAAGAGTTGTGGGAATGGAGTACTGACCCAAAGTGGTTTCAAAATTGTCAATGTAAGTTTGCAACCTCATTAACCATTTATCGTAAACAATCTAGCCTAATGGAGATCTATTTAGCCTAATGGATATCTATTTTGCTAATGCACTGAATGGCAAATCGTACCCAACCATGCCTATGAATTCAAGAAGAGCACCGGTAGTCTTGGACAACACAAACCAAGACCAGGAGGACTAAAATGGAAAAGTAGTCCAGCTATGACACAACAAGGTCTTCAACAAACGAGTGGACAAAAGAATGGAACAAGTATGGCCAAAGCCGCCGAGTTGAACTCTTTAAGTCAAACGAGTTCATCACCTTTAAATGAAATGAAGTCAATCGCATTTTATGTCTTTGGTACTTGTTATGCAGTTAGTTGGATCGCAGATTTTAATGTTGTTTTTGAAACAATTATGGTAGATGATGTACATTTGTCAAACAAATATGCACTTAGGCTTTATCAATTTTGAAGTTCGTGACGCAATTTTGCCCCGTAGTGACATTCTATTGTTGAATATTGGGCACCGTGGATCGCAATTTTGCCCCGTATCGTACATTCGTTTGCAATATTGCTGTACCGTGGATCGTAATTTTGCTCATATTTCCGGTTTTCCGCATTTCGGTTTCGCCGGGTGTGTCGTGCGACATTAAACGACAGAAGCTGCCCACTGTCACCGCAATTTCGGTATAACACTAAATGCAAGAAATGATTTGATCTTGTTTACACATTTCAAGCAAAAAGGTGCTGAGCAAAGTACACATTCGAGCAGCAAAAAAATGCATTGAATGGATGCAAGTAAATGCATTATACAGATTTGGGCACTAAACACATTGAATCCGAGTTAGTAAATGATGGTAGCTGGTACTGGGATACGGTCAAAACCAATGAATCCGAGACATCATTAAGTACTTGATCACACTAACACTATAACTCAACTCAACTATAAATAGCCTTCTTTCCATTTCACTTTCACTCAACTCTAAAATAACTCTTAACACATATAGTGACATTAAAGAGGGCAGCCTTCATCTAAGATGGATGAAATGGAAATGGCTTTATGTTTTGATTAAAGAATTGACGAAATCGTACGTCGAAAAAGACGATTTCAAAGTCTTGTCGTATTATATATTTTCAATTGTTCTTTTACCTCTTTTGGTAATAACATTTTTTTTTTTTTTTTTATCCTTCCAACCGACATACCGGAATTTCTTCCAAACACCGACAAGACGTTGTTGTTCATTACAACGATCATGAGTATAATATGAAATACAAGGTTGGCGTATACACGCGCTCGCTCAAGGTTGGAAAGCCTTCATTGACGCTCGCCGATTGGGTGATGAGATGCGTTGTGTTTTAAGGCATGTTTAGACGAGAACCGCATAGTGTTTTTTGTTCATGTAAAGGAGGATCCGGAGATAGTAATGATAGATTAGGTTTCCGCATTCTCTATTTAAAGTAATTTATAAAATTTCGACTTATGCTATCATTTTCAAGGTAATATTTTCCATAACAACAAAATTCTTCAACAAGAGCATAAAGTTCTTCCATGACATTTACATTACAACAAGAGCATAAAGTTCTTACATTACCTACTACGCGATTATAACATACAACAACATAAATTCAATAAATATTAAGGAAGCCGCCAAAAAGCCAATAAATATTCCCCACGAAATCAAAAGCAACATCCTTGTATTTGCAAGTTTCTCCTCCAAGTTTAGAACTTTTTTCAAGTCAAATTGCTGTTTACTCTTGCCAATTAATTCCTCCTTCATTTTGTTAACTTCATTTAGATGTCTAGCCTCAATGGCAATTAATTCTTCTTGCAATTTGTCCCTTTCGATCTTGACCGCATCTAACAACGACGTCAAACTTTGAACATTATTCCAATCGCATCTCTCGTGAAACAATTCATCTTCCCATTCCCAAAATCCACAAGAATTGCCTTCTTTAGGCTCCTGGACATTTGTAGAATTTCCGTCCGGATTACTAGGAGTCGATGAAGTGAGGTGTTTTGCAATGGTGCCACAATTACATTTTACGTGAGATGAACAGCTACCTTGAGACATTTATGAACCCACAAAATTTTCGAATTAGAACACAGAGCGATTATGGACAGAAATTTGGAGGAGAAATTTGATGGAGAAATTTCGTGGAGGAAGAATACATATATGAAGGAGCAATGGTGTGAGCAAGAGGAATTTCATGAATGGGGGAAAAAAAAAATGGGCTGATCAAGCGGTGATGAAGATTTAAGACTTAAGTTGAACTTCAGGTTCTAAAGTGGTGGTGGGTCGTCAGATTAAAAAGGGGAACGACTATAATCGTTCCCGCCGTTTTGTATTAAAAAAAAAAAAAAAAAAACGTTAACAAAATTAATTAACGCGCGGTGTGGCGTCAAAAACACGCGCCTGTGTCCTGCCACTAGAGGGGGAAGATAATTAAATCGTAAGTTGTTAAGGGGGGTTAATAAATAGAAGTTAAGTTTAGTTTCCAAACTGAGTTTTTATGCCAAGTTCAGGGGTTAAATGATGTCTTTTCTCAAGTAAATATTCATATTTAATATGCTTATATGCATTTGAAAAAGAAAAAAAAAATTAAACGCATATGTAGGCGGAGTCACGTGGAGTAACATAATGAACTTAAAAAGAAAATTTGACTTTCTTTTAGCTAATGTTATTGTCTTATTGATATAGAATTTACACAGGGAAAAGGCTGAAAATAAGTTAACAATGTAATTTTTTTTTTTTTTTTTGAAAATTCCAGGAAAACCCGGAATACTATTCTTCGGGTGCGCACTAGATAACCTGTCCACTGTGCAATAGCTCGCAAATCGCACTAGAAAAGCCTAAAGGCGACGAGCTCTAACTAAAAAGGCTGCTGGTGAGGGGAATCGATCCCAGGTCTCTCATGTGGGAAACCACTCACCAACCAACTCGCCATTAGCCTTTGCAGTTTAATTTTTAATTTTTGAGCAGTTTAATTTTTAATTTTTGTTGGAAGAAAATTTTAAGACAATTTGAGAAATTAAAAATAAAGAATGGAGGAAATAATGATTTGTTCCCCTTTCCTCTTAAACCAAATGATTAATTTGATCCCTATATTCATTTACCCGAATATGAGACTAAAGAGAAGTTAATAGATTTAGTTTAGACTCCCGCTTTTTCTCATAGTACTTTTATACGTCTATTTAGAAAAAGGGAAAAAACTCTCTTTACTTTGTATACACAACAATATTAAATTTATATTCTTTCCAAATCCACCTCTACATTACATTGTAAGTTTTAGAATTTTCTTATAAAAATATTATCTACCTTTTGTTGCTTATTTTGGTATTTTGTTTTATTTATTTCAAATACAAAATAAGTACCTTCATGAAAAAATCTTTTAGCACAATGCTTTGTAATTTGTGTTGCAAGGGCAAGAGGAGATTACAAAGTTTGTATTTCACTTGTAAAAAATTTCATTTCCATCTTCTCAATATATACCTGATAAAATTTTGAATGCTTTTTTTGTGTAAGTTTTAATATGAAATTTATAATTTTAGTTTTAGCCTTTTATTTTGAAATTACTCCTTGAGTCTTTCATTTACATAAAATTTACATAAGCTTCATTAATAATATAGAATTAATCAGAAAATTTACGAATTAAATCAAATTATATAGAAGTATATTATTTTAAAGTTTTTATTCTTGCAAAAAAGACATAACATTTAAATTTGTTATAAGCCCAAAAATCTTTTATATATTTACTAATAATTCTTACGACCGCGCGAAGCGCGGACAAATTTACTAGTTTATATATAGTATAATATAAAGCTAAGCATAAACAAGGTGATGTGACAATTCTTTATGGCCAGTATTGCTATTTATCTTTTTTGTGAGATTTATGTGTTATATTTAAAAAAAAAAAAAAAAAAATCAAAAGTCACAAAGTTAATTCTCTTAGTTATGTTGGGATTAGTTATCTTTGGAATTATTTATGTTGGAATTAGTTATCCTAATATTATTTCTTATTGATTGTTTGATTTGTTGTCTTAAAAGTAACATGTTTTGCATAACTCGTTTTAGAAAAAGTTATTTTTTTACAATAATGCCCTCGACCTTATGTAGTAGAAATGAGGTTTTGAGAACCTCAGAGCTATTTTAGTCAATTTCACTGTTTTATCCTGGGATAAGTTATCCCAAGATTAATACTCCACCCTCTGATAGGTATAAGTTATCCCACTACTATTTGTAATCCTGGGATAACTTATCCCAGGATTAATAACCAAACAAGGGATAAGGTGGTACTAAATTTTTATCCCAGAATTATTTTTGTTTATCCATCATACCAATTGATCCCTAATGATGTTAAGTGTGCTATGTTAAAAAACTAAAAAGTCATATCTTTTAACTTTCTTAATTATGTTGAAATCCAAACTGTTTACCACATTCTTTACTCTTGAATCAATATACTCCCTCCATTCCATAATAAGTGACTCTTTTAGCTCATGCACACCCTTTAAAAAATTACTTACTCCTAGAAAATTATGAGTATTTTTACGAACTTACCCCTAATTAATGCTTAAAAAAAGAAAAGTTATTTAATGATTTTTTATTATAAATAAAGGTAAGTTTGGAAGAATAGGATTAATTTTTTCTTGAAATCCTAAAGTGTCACTTATTTTGAAACAAAATAAAAAGCCTAAAAGATCACTTAATATGGAATGGAGGGAGTATAATATAAAGCTAGGCAATAAAAAAGTGAGGTGGCGTATATATGACACAAGATCACTATTTATCTTTTTTCTCAGAATTTTGAATTTTTTTCTTAATTTTTGTCCCAAAAATTTGTAAAAATTATGGGCATTTATTTCATTTCTTGAAATCCCTCTATTATATTCCAATTAAGACTTATTAATGGGAACTAAATGCACAAAATGAAGAGAATAGAACGGCACCCTAACTTCTTGTTGCATGGAAATTAGTAACGGAAATCATAAGTTGATGTTTATTGGCACATTAATTTAGTATTATTTTGCCTCTTCAACTTCATATCAGTTACCAATAATGCCTATAAATCATCACATTGAAAACTTTTCATCCTTCATCTTGTCTCTTCTCGATTCGAAATTCGTGGGTAACATGAAGAAGGAAAACTATTATTTCTGTTGCGGATCTGCTATAAGGTTATTATCATTTTGTTCAATTCATGTTCATTGTGTATTCTCCCCGTTTGATTGATTTGTCTTTACATTTTTTTTTTCCATTATTTATTGTAAACGATTTTTTTCTTTTTCTTTATTTTTTACGGGTGTAAAAAGATGTGCTAAATTATTAAAAGAATACGGATGTTGAACGGGAAGTTCTCACCTTATCGAAATTGATTCATAGTTTCATTATTTCTGCATATTAGAAGGGTTGGTTTTAGTTTATGAAAAAATAATCCGTATATTTAATTATGTTGGTCTAGACAAAATTGTTTGATTAAATTCAACCCATTATGTCTTACTTGTGGGTTCACGACTTATTCCCAATGAAAAAGTATGAACTGTGTTCAAATAATTTTAAGCAGGGATAACCTTATTTTATTAATATTTTAATAGAATAGTTTGAATATGAATTTATCAACTAACACAAATATGCTGAATTTCTTGTACGTACATGTTCTTTTAAAGTGCTTAGTAAAGTTGCTAATTACTTAGTGCTAATTGCTAAATAGTTATGTGGGTTTGAGTTGGTAAGAATGGAGATCACATGAATAAAACTATTCCAAGATATCTACTTTTGGCTGCGAATATTGAGCTCAAAATGAACAATAACTTAAACGTTTTTATTTTGTATGGCAATTTTTAGTTATAAGATTAAATTTATGTAACTTGATTTTCTAACCTTATTTTAATATTTTGAAAAGTATTAATTAGAGAAAACTAAAATATATGTCATTACAATCCAAATTATTAATAAGTGTATATTAACCCTAAATGTATGTTGTTTGTTAGCATTTTCTTTCTCTTGGGAAAATGGAAAACATCTAAATTAAATATTAGCCTGGTCATTTTGTAAATTTTCAAATATTTTTAATGAGCGCGCTTTTGTTAGCTTTTTATTTCTCTCAAGAAAAAGAAATAATGTTTAAATTAATTATTAGCATGACCATTTTGCAAATTCTCTAACATCTTTCACAACCGTGTGAAGCGCGGACAAATTCACAAATTTATTAGTATATAGCCATGTATGTTAAGATCAGAAACTGTTTGCTTTTACTTTCTTTTTGTTTAATTTTGGTAGTTTTCCTTCATTTTTCTACATATTTTACTTCCTCCGTTCATTTTTACTTGTCCACTATATTAAAAATAAATTTTTACTTTTACTTGTTAAATTTAGCATATCAAAAAAAGACAATTTTTTTTTTTTTTACCCTCAACATTAATTACTCATTTCCAATCATTCTTGAAATCCAATGAGGCTATACACTAATTAATATGGACATTATAATAAAATACATATTTCATTTATTAATTCTTAAGAAACGTATAAATTTATGGACAAGTAAAAGTGAACAGAATAAATGAATTTAAAAAGCATCATACGATAAATAGTCCGTCGGAAGAGTTAACCCACGTGCACTTTGCAATTCATCAGCCCACGTAACATCATTGTCCTAATGCCGTTTTTTTTTTTTTTTTTTTTTTTTTTTGTTGATACTTACCATTTACCAATAATTATTGGCAATTATTGTTAATGATCAATAAGTACCCAATTCATTCCTCTGCTAATTGATATCCTTCCTCTGCTAATTGATATCTCATATACTATATCTTTTCATATTTTCTTTTTGAGTATGCTATTATTTGTGTGTTGTGATTAGCATGTCTTGACAAGCTTATAATGTCGGAAGAAGTTGGGCGTCTGTTGCTCCCTCTCTCAAATTATCTTCTCTAATGTCCATATTATCATTTATGGATAAATTACGTGGTATAACAGTCGGCGAATCACCTATATATATATTTTTTTTTAAGTTCATTAGTTTCAAGATCGACAGTTGATTCATGCGGATGACTTGTGTGCGGTTGAATTGTGATATAAAATTAGTTTTATCTCATTTTATCACCCTATTGAAATGCCAATTTGATTGAGAAATTGTGAGTATTTATTTTGTACGTTACTTTTCTGTGATGCATAAAACATATAGTCAAAGTCACTAGAATACATGGAAAGATTGTTAATTGGAAGAAGACACGCATAGTACTCATGGTGACTCTCTTGCCTGACTGATTCATCCTGGGAAAAGACTCATATTTTAGAGAATTTCTCTATAATGTTCTACCCTCTCTCTCTCTCTCTCTATATATATATATATATATATATATATATATATATATATATTTTGTGGTTTGACCAGAATAAAATCATAAAAATAAAAAACAATCATTTCAAAGTAGCAATTGTCCAGATTGTTTATTCAAGGAAAAGGAAATTAAAAGAAAAACTGAGATCTACACTTTCCTATATTTGATATAATTTATTTATTTTCTCGTGCTTATTCTAATTTTAACTAAATATTCGTTTTATGTGTTCATAATGTGCTAACACTTCTTTAATTGATGAGTGCCATGAAGAGTTTCATTTTCATTACTAATCATAAATGTGGTCGCTAAAGATGAACTAATTCATTCTACGCGATCTGCAATTATTTGTTCGTTTTCGTTATATGCTTTTGAGTATATAACAATCATAATTATTATTTTTTCTTTTCTTACATGAGATGTAGTTATTCTTTCCTCTCTTTTTATCCAAAATATTTTGTGATGTGATAGTGTAGGTTACATATTTTCTATGCCTCAACTAAATAACTTGGAAGATTAATTCAAATTCGAGAGGTAATTTTATTTTTGTGCTCGACACTTTCCCCTCAATCTCAGTTTAGTTATCTGACCCATTTAATCAAATTAATTCTTTCGGTTGACGTCTCCAAATTATAACGTTTTGATTGGCCAGCCTATCGCATTTACAAGTCCCTTCATTTCTCTTTGTTTTAAGGTAAAAAGTACTTGTATATTTTTGCAGATGCAACATTTATGATCTTTTAAAACATGCAAAAGTTATCGAAGTGGGAAGAAGTAAAATATACACACGTAAATAATAGGGAAAAGGGTCAAAAATAGCCCTCTACTTTGGAAAAATTAAAGGGCTAAAAATATCTTCCGAACTTATTTTGGGTCAAAAATACCCCTCTCGTTCTTAAAGTTTTCAAATATACTCTTGTATTGACGAAAATTGTCCCCCAAAATAACCCAAAATCATTTTTTTAAACTCGCGCCATCATTTAAATCCGATCCAACTAAATAATAACCCATAGGATTCCGTTATTCCCCCAATACGTAGGTATAAAGTTTGAAGGAATTGAGGGAATAACAGGATCTTATGGTTTATTATTTAGTTGAGGCTAGTCTAAATTATGGAGCGAGTTTAGAAAATGATTTTGAACTATTTTGGGGGATAATTTCCATGAATACGGGGGTATTTTTGAAAACTTTAAAGAATTTTAGGAGATTTTGACCCAAAATAAGTTCTATGATATTTTTTAAATTTTTCGAAAGTAGAGGGGTATTTTTGACCCTTTTCCCTAAATAATATTATGGATATAAATATATAGACACATATACCCTTATATTGGAAATAAACATCAGAGAATTAATTGTGTGAGGAATCATATTTTAACCATTTTTTTTTTTTAAATAGAGATGGAGTTCCGCCAAAATAGAAATGAAATTAAAAATATTTGTATTTTTTCATTTCGATACAAAACAATATTTTCAGTAAATTGTCAATTGAAGGTCTCAAAATGAAAATTTAAAAACATATCTACAACAACAACATACCTAGTGAAATCCTACGATGTGGGGTCTGGAAAACTTTAAAAACATATCTGAATACGATAAAAGTATAAAAGGTGTACTTTTTGTGGTCTGAAAAAATATAACTTCATAAATTTAACAGTTGCAAAGTAACTTCATTAGATTTTTAAATTAAGGATTTCATTTTAACATTCAATTCCAATTCAGAAGCACGAGCAATTGCTACTCGTAATATTAATGGTACAATTCGATAGGTTAGAAGTTATATCATATTAATTTTTTACGCATATTCAAATTTGGATTTTTTAAAAATTGTCCCAATAATCTTGATTTCTCTTCAATATCGGTATGTTCGGTAAATTTTTAGTAATGTTGTTAACGTCATCTTAGAGTGATATTATTATTAAAACGTCTGGTTTATTGTATAAAATAATAACAAGTTATAAATAATGCAAAAAGTATGAATTTTTTGTGATCACATGAAACAGATATGGTTTTAAAATGCTCTTGACAATGAAGGTGTTGAAAGTTTATAATGAAAACAAAGAAGAAAAATATTCAATTTAAAATATAATAATGAAACAAAAGTTTACTTTGCAGTTATTAAATTTGAAAATATGGCGGCAACGTACTATACCGTGACGTCAGAGTGGTGAGATATGCAGATCTTTGTGGGCAAATGCATAGATACCCTCAACTGATGGTGTTTGTGAAACTTCACGTGCCAAATAAACACTGGAAGCTGACATGGCACGGACCGTGATTCTCACGCATTCTTAGGCGCGTGAATGGTGTTTGTAGAATTACGGTTATCTTCCGTCAAGTCCAACTTTGTGTAATCAGTCAACTGGTCAAACAACAATCCATTTAAGTTGCAAACCATTGATAAGTTATCAGTACTATGTTATCAGTACAGTTACAACCAGTATGTCACCATTGCTTTCTCTTATCATATGCTCGGTTGGTGGGTTCAACAAGTCGACATCATTTGGAAGAACCTTACAAATCCAATTATAACACATAATGTTAAAGCAAAATCTGAAATTAAGGACTTGTTTGGTCATACCTTTTTTTTTTTTTAACTGAAATAATTTTTCACTTTATTTGAAAATCATGAAAATTTGAGAAACAACTTATAAATTGTTTTTCACCTCACTTTTCAATTTTGAAGTTGGTGTTTAATTACATTTAAGCAGGAATATTATTCCAAATAGTTGGTGTTTAATTACATTTAAGCAGAAACCTACTTTGATCAACATTTTAAGGTGTATTTTTTCCACCAAACTGATATGGTAAAAGTTGCAATTTATAGTACTTTTTATGTGGTTTTCAAATATATAAATTTAATGTTAAAATATTGAGTTAATCTAATGCAATTTGGCTTCAAAATTTAGTCAAATTCTTGAAAAGCGAAAAGTACCCCATAAATTGGGACGGAGGGAATAATAACTCAGCCTTCATAAGTAACGTTTGTTATATAGCTCACAACGTAAAATTTCTCTATCTGGACTCTAATTAAAGAAATATACTTTTTATATTTTTGTACATCAAATAGCATATTTTAAAAATGTTTAGGGATATTTTCGTCTACCAAAATACGTAGTAAAAGATTTTCGAATTTCGTTTTCTTCTTCTACTATAACTAAACAATGACTTGTATGTACTAAGCACCAGCTTCCTCGTCTAACCAAAAAAAAAAAAAAACCCACACTGCTTGTTTCTGTACACGAAAATCTCTAAGTAACATTCCTCTCTGAGAACAATCTCTACACACGAAAATCTCAAGTAAGATTGCTTGATCTGCAAAGATGAGACCGTTTTCTGAAACTGGATGGGGTTGCCAAGCTGTGCTTCGCTGGGTGCCGGAGGGGTGCCCTGGTCGAGTCTACTGGTATTTGACTTCGGTACGTAAGTAAGGGTTTTGTAGTTTACTGCCTTTATTCATTATCTAACGTAATGTTTGTTTGTTTATGTTTTTTTGAAGATATATGCATGGCTAATCTTTAGCATTGCAATGATCACACTGGGGGAGCGGCTGAGTTTCACACTCAGCCGCCAGCTTATCTCGTTATTCCAACCTACATGGTGGTTGGATATCACCTGAACATGCCACCGTTGCGACATGTGCCTCTTGTCATAAACATGTTGACATTCTTCTTCACATTTGTTCTACAGTCGGTTGTGACTGGTATTCTCGTCGTCAAAGGTCTGAAGAATACCTGTGGCCTGGACAAAATGTACGTTAGTTTCTTTCTTGTCTTTTGGGCCATAGTACTGTATATTGGGTAATTGTTGTTTTCTTTGAGTTGTTGAATTTTGCTGTTTATGGAATTTGGGTAATTGTTGTTTTCTTTGAGTTCTTAATTTTGATGTTTATGGAATTTGGGTAATTGTTGTTTTCTTTGAGTTCTTGAACTATGAGTTATGGAATTTGGATAATTGGCTCAATTAGTAAAATCAATCAAGAGAAAGATCAGCACATGCTGGTAATTGTTAAATTCTTTTGACTTCTTGAAATATGGGGTATATGTGTTTTGGGAATTTGAGCAATTCGCTTCAGGTGATCAAACTCCCCTTTTTTTTTTTTATTGACTTTGAATTTGGGTTTGCAAATTTCTTGCAGCTTACTCTATACCATAGCTATATGGACAGCACTCTGCATCTTATGCTTCGCCATTGGGGCGACGTCTAAATCGCGCAAATTTTATAGATGGTCCTCGTTTGCGTGCGTCCTGATCTTGGGTATAGGGCTTGTGCTCTCAACGAAAGTTCCGATATTGAAAAGCAAGCTCTGGAGCTCAACCAGTATGTTCAAGGTTAGGATGACCAAAAATGGCTTGATTAACCCGACCAATTTATCATGTTTATCGAACAGTCCATTTCATTAGCCTGCTTATGAACTTTCTATCCTTTGTCAGGCTGCCTTCGCAATCGTGGGGAAGATGATATATCTGATGATGTATAGCCAATATGTCATATTTGAATATGAGACCGAGCAATTAAGTCTCCGAGAATTCTACACATGGAGGCACCATGTGTTAGCCTTCTATACCGGAATCATCACTATTCTTTACAAATTGGTAAGTATATTTAATAACAGTTTCTTTTTTTGCCATATTATTAGCTTTTGACATGTCTATTTTGATTTTTGTTAGGTGAAGCTTATCCACGGCAACTGTAATGGCCAAAGTTAAAATCTAGTTATGAATGTCGGATGGCCTATATCTGTGGATCTTCCAGAAAACTTTAGCTGATTCTTAGTCAGATGCTGAATTTGACGCTCATAGAGAAGATCTTGTCTATTTTTTTTTCTGTTTTCTTTCGAATTATTCTTTTTCTGTTAAATGACATTCTCTAGCGAATGATTTCCTGTGATATATTTGAGATATGGCAGCATACTCTCTGCTGTGGCATCGAGGACTCTGAGGCTGTCCATCATTGTTTGTGTGTGAGGGCTGCTGTAATTCACTTGCACCACCAAGAGCAGAAAACAGCTTTGCCTTTGGTCATTATGGGGCTGCTTTTGGCATGGACATGATATACTGAATTTAGGACAAGATTTGTATAGATAGAAAGGATAATCATCATATAGTCATCTAATTGTGTAGTTTCTTTGTGAGTTTTTTCTCTTGTTATACGATTCTTTCAAGGACAAATCCAATAATCATTGATGATCCATATATAGGGTGTATCTCCTGCTTCTTTACACATTTCTTTCAGTAACTTAAAATTCTATTTACCAGTTTCATAGAAAAATGAATGCAGAAGAGGCTATAATGTTCTGCTTGATGTCCTTGTCTATGTAGCCCTGTGATGACTACAACAGTTAAAATGACTAGCATTGAAAATCTAGTTATGATTGTCGGATGGCCTACATCTGTAGATCTTCCAGAAAACTTTAGCTGATTCTGATTCAACTCAACGCTGAATTTGACACAAAAGAATCTTGCCTCTTTTTTTCTTTTTGATTCGAGTTATTCGTTTTATGTTAAAAGGACTTTCTCTAGTGCGCTAGTCTCCTCCAACTGCGGCAGCTAGAACAGGCAGGTGCTTAAATACTTGTGCAGCACAAGACTGTAAAAGAATATGCGAATTGTGTAGGGAAATAAGACTAAAGATTGATTAATCAGAATTACAACTTCTGTTAGACATACATTGACATGGGGAAAATTCCCTCCAAGGTTCTTGTAGTTCTCAACTATGCAATGAAAGTGCCCTCTTTACAATCTCTCTTTCTCATTTCTAATCCTATTGCTTTACCAAATCTCAAGGGCAGAAGAATATGCACCATGATCTTGTATTCCTACTAATCACAACTAACTTGCCACTGGCAATCTAGCCTAGGGTATTGAGCAGCACTCCGTTGGCGGAAAGTGACTATGGAGGTTGGTTGCTTTGCCTCACATCCCCCTTCCAACACAATTCAGTAAGACACTACTCATGACTTCCTCAAGCGGGAAGTGAGATCAATGAACACATCCTTTTTGCAAGGTATTGTGAGACCACCCATTGGATGATCATACCCAAACTCTTCTTCAGCTTGAGTCAGCAACTTTTGAAATATAGGATGGGAGGGGTTAAGTATGATATTGGCACCACAAATCGCTTCTTCTGGCTCTCGCCTACATATACTGCACAATGCCCTTTGGAACACCTCCAGATGTTGAAGGCCTTCTTAGGATTCGACTAGCCTGAATAAATGGAGTCACCTTGATACCCATTGTCTCAAGGGATATTTGGCAACTCTAAATGGTGAAGGAAAGGAAAGAACAAGAATTTTGAGAATTGCACAGAAAATGGAAGGTTTTTCTGAATCTGGTTATATGTGTTTTACTTAAATCATTTGTGTCCTAGTATATATAAGTTAATGGAAAGTTTCATACCAACTAGTGAGAGACAATGGCACATGAAGTTTCACATGGTTTTGCCTACTCTATAATTGTCAGAGAACTTAAAACCATAAATTTTTGGAAGAACAACACTAGGCCCCACTGCTTCTCCTGATTTAGAACAGAAGATGGTCTTACAAATAGAGGCCATAAGAATGGATGAAGTTGATGACTTAGTCATGGACTACTAGGTTAAAGATATGGTGACAGAAAATTGAATAAATGCCTAAAACTAGACAACCAGCCATGTCCACAATTCTTAAGGTCCTATACTAAACAAAAGCACCTGATTCTGCCTGCCTGCTTATCTCAGGTTGCCAAGTAAGATTAGTAGCCTCATCTACAATTCAAATTCGTTCTCTAGCCTCGGCTATAAATAATTTGCTTCCATGAGCCATTTTGATTATCAAGCAGATAGCTCTAATTCAAACCTTCTAAAAGATCATTAATTTTTTTTTTCCAATAACCCAAAGAGATGAATAAGATCAGTGTTAAGAAACTCATGAAAATGGCAAGGAAATGGCAGAAGTTGCAGCCAAGCAGAGGAAGAGAATTTCTTTTCCAAGATCCAATTTCCATGAAGCAGATAATTGCAGCACATCATCTTCTTTTGTTAGCAGAGGGAATTTCGTGATGTATACAGCTGATCAGAAGCGATTTGTGGTTCCTCGGTATTATCTTCAACACGAGGTGTCAGACAACTTTTGCACATGTTTGAAGAAGAGTTTCGACTTCCGAGTGATGGCCCGATTACATTACCGTGTGATGCACTATTCATGAACTACATCATATCACTCCCCAAAAGAGGTGTAGCTGCGGATCTGGTGACAGGTCATTCATATCCAAATGTATAGATGGATCCTACCAGTTTTTAAAGACCACAGTACCAGAGCCCGAGTCTTGAGAGATGGAGACATGATCCCCGATGTATCAAGATTTTACATGTGTAATTTCAATTAGCTTATAACTCGGATGTAACTAAGTCATATATCAGGACACATTGCAAGACAAACCACCTGTTGAAATCAAAAAGGCTTACAAGACCATGGTCTACAATATGCTTAGTGGAAATGAAGAGTAAAGCAGCCTCAAGTTTAAAAAAAATATTATTGAGAGCCTTTACTATGGTCTATTTGGTCAATGAAATAGAAGTTGGCATCTTTGTAGAGCAACAATCATTTCTCCTGCTTCTCTCATAGAAGTCATTGGTTGCTTAAATTTAGAAATGGAGACGAAAACGAAGCAAAAGAAAGATCAAATTCTGCAATTCTCCAGATAATCAGGTCAAGAAACTAAGCTGAACATGCCATTTTCTCAGACTGAACACACAACAATGTGATTTCACAGTTTTTTTTCACTTCCATTAGACACGACGTAGAGAATGTTTTGCAAAATTTATCGAATTCAAAATGTTCACCTACATAGATGCATGTTAGGATTTACTTTATATCTAGATAGTGGCGAAAACAGGATTTTCACCAAGAGGATTCATCATCCAATATATATATATATTTGAAAAATAATTGACAAAGACGGCCGTCGAAATTGAAGTTTGACGCAAAAGCAAGGCAAAAAAGCATTCACCAAAATATCTTCAATCAAAATGCACTTCTTCAAGGTAAATATGCCTGACTAATAGGCCAACGTTTTGTTCCTTTTTGTAGTTCACTCTATTTAGACAAGCGCAGAATGAAATGAATAAAAAAATGCAGTTTTGGAGACTCTGCAATGCAAATAACTTAGGAATGTAATAATGGACAACATATACATGTACAAACAGAGTTGTTCTACCAGAATTCAAAAGCATCCACAAAACAGTAAAAGTTGTCAGGTTTTGAACGAAATTATACCAGAGACGTAGAAGTAAAACATAATATCCTGGAGGTAATCAGACAAATTAAATATCTAAACTATCCCAGTTTTCGTTCAGTTTAATATTTGAGACTCGAAAGATGTCCTCCATGACAGTCTTGAGTGAGTAAAAACTTGGAATAAATGTAGTCGCTACAGTGGCAATACCCTGTAACGGGGACCCTCCTAAACTTCTTCTCTTTTGGGTTGTAAGAAAGTAGCTGTGAGCCTTTTTTGCCTTGTATCAAGATTTCTCCATCTTTCCAGATTAGGATAGGTAAAAATCTAGGAAACTAGATATCAATCCCAAAACCACCATCTGTCAAAACGCGATCTTTAGTCCGACAAAAAACCTGGAATTTTAAGACACAACCAAATAAAGGAGGGGTCCAAGAACTATAAATAGCGATAATAGTACTTAATTGCTGGTGTGAATAAAGCCAACAGCAGAATGATGCAAACTATCACGTACATCCGTCTACTGGATGAAGAAACATGAACACATAAAAGAATTGAGTTTTCTAATCAAGTGACTTTAACAAATTT